>NC_052334.1:13357575-13657575 GCF_016432855.1 Salvelinus namaycush
CTCGCGCCTTCGAAGACAATGAAATTCCAGACCTGTCACTCCAAAAGCTCTTGTTCGACCTCAGATCAAGCTAGACACCCCATTTCACCTCCCACTGCCTGTTGACATCTAGTGGAAGGCGTATGAAGTGCATTATATCGATAGATATAAGCCAGTTGAATAGGCAGGCCCTGGAACAGAGCCTCGATTTCAGATTTTTCACTTCCTGTCTGGAAGTTTGCTGCAAAATGAGTTCTGTTTTACTCACAGATATAATTCAAACAGTTTTAGAAACTTGAGTGTTTTCTATCCAATAGTAATAATAATATGCATATTGTACGATCTAGAATAGAGTACAAGGCTGTTTCATTTGGGCACGATTTTTTCCCAAAGTGAAAATAGCGCCCCCTACACACTAACAGGTTAACTCATCAGTTTTTTTCTCATTCAAATCATCTCATTTAGTAACACTGAAGAGTACACTCTATTTTCCTCCATGGCAAGACTGCTAGACCACCAGATGTGTATGACTGCTAGACCACCAGATGTGTGTGACTGCTAGACGACCAGATGTGTGTGACTGCTAGACCCCCAGATGTGTGTGACTGCTAGACCCCCAGATGTGTGTGACTGCTAGACCCCCAGATGTGTGTGACTGCTACACCCCCAGATGTGTGTGACTGCTACACCCCCAGATGTGTGTGACTACTAGACCCCCAGATGTGTGTGACTACTAGACCCCCAGATGTGTGTGACTGCTAGACCCCCAGATGTGTGTGACTGCTACACCCCCAGATGTGTGTGACTGCTACACCCCCAGATGTGTGTGACTGCTAGACCACCAGATGTGTGTGACTACTAGACCCCCAGATGTGTGTGACTGCTAGACCCCCAGATGTGTGTGACTGCTAGACCCCCAGATGTGTGTGACTGCTAGACCCCCAGATGTGTGTGACTGCTAGACCCCCAGATGTGTGTGACTACTAGACCCCCAGATGTGTGTGACTGCTACACCCCCAGATGTGTGTGACTGCTAGACCCCCAGATGTGTGTGACTGCTACACCCCCAGATGTGTGTGACTGCTAGACCACCAGATGTGTGTGACTGCTAGCCCAACAGATGTGTGTGACTGCTAGACCCCAGATGTGAGTGACTGTTAGAGCAGGAGATGTGAGTGACTGTTAGAGCAGGAGATGTGTGTGACTGCTAGAGCAGGAGATGTGAGTGACTGCTAGACCCCCAGATGTGAGTGACTGTTAGAGCAGGAGATGTGAAAGACTGTTAGAGCAGGATATGTGAAATACTGTTACAGCAGGAAATGTGAGTGACTGGTAGAGCAGGAGGTGTGAGTGACTGCTAGAGCACCAGGTGTGTGGGACTGTTAGAGCAGGAGATGTGAGTGACTGCAAGAGTAGGATATGTGTGTGACTGCTAGAGCTGGAGATTTGAGTGACTGCTAGAGCAGGATATGTGTGTGACTGCTAGAGCAGGAGATGTGAGTGACTGTTAGAGCAGAAGATGTGTTTGACTGTTAGAGCAGGAGATGTGAGTGACTGCAAGAGCAGGATATGTGTGTGACTCCTAGAGCAAGATATTTGAGTGACTGCTAGAGCAGGAGGTGTGAGTGACTGTTAGAGCAGGAGGTGTGAGTGACTGTTAGAGCAGGAGATGTGAGTGACTGTTAGAGCAGGAGATGTGAAAGACTGTTAGAGCAGGAGATGTGAGTGACTGTTAGAGCAGGAGATGTGAGTGCCTGCTAGAGCAGGAGATGTGAGTGAGTGTTAGAGCAGGATGTGTGTGACTGTTAGAGCAGGAGATGTGAGTGACTGTTAGAGAAGGAGATGTGAGTGACTGTTAGAGAAGGAGATGTGTGTGTCTGCTAGAGAAGGAGATGTTTGTGTCTGCTAGAGCAGGAGATGTGAGTGACTTTTTGAGCAGGAGATGTGAGTGACTGCTAGAGCAGGAGATGTGAGTGACTGTTAGAGCAGGAGATGTGTGAGTGAATGTTTGAGCAGGAGATGTTAGCGACTGTTAGAGCAGGAGATGTGAGTGACTGTTAGAGCAGGAGATGTAAGTGATTGTTAGAGCAGGAGATGTGAGCGATTGTTAGAGCAGGAGATGTGTGAGCGATTGTTAGAGCAGGAGATGTGTGAGCGATTGTTAGAGCAGGAGATGTGAGTGGTTGTTAGAGCAGGAAATGTGAGTGATTGTTAGAGCAGGAGATGTGAGTGACTGTTAGAGCAGGAGATGTGTGAGTGACTGTTAGAGCAGGAGATGTGTGAGTGTGTTCCTGAGTGTGTGTGCACCTCTTTAGTACCAGTGGAGGGCAGAATTACATTTCCTAAATTAGATTGCAAGAGACAAGGAGCCTCTGCTAAATGTTGTTGATATCTACCTAATTTTACTGCCCTTCTACTTCTTCTTGTAATTCTTCTTCTTCTTCTATTTCTCGAGGTTTCTAAACTAGGATATGGTGCCAATCAGGGACAGATGTTAGATGGAAGAGTTTGGAGGACCACCTCCAAGGTGTATGTTAACACCTGTCAGAGAAAATGAAATATTCCTATTTACCTTAACATTCAGCCTGTATTTAGCCGTTTGACAGTATATTTATCACATGTAGGCCTACCTCCTGTTCTCTTAGGAAGAGGGTACTGTTGTTGTGGTGGCCTGTGAGGCTACAGTCCAGTGATATCTAACCAGGGAGCTCTGTAATGTTATTACCGTGACCACTATCCCCCAACATCTCTCACCATCTCCCACTCACATCAACCAAATTAGTTGACAACCAGGGAAAACCCAAAGGTAAAAAAAAAAAATCATTCTCTCAAATTGTTTCCTTTCCACATCTTTTCCCATCTAGTTGATCTTTTCTACCCCCAGTCAGGTCAGCATGGTAAACAGCATTGTGGGTATTCAATCTGCATCAGTGACATCACTGCAACACGGGCCCCAGTGCTGCTGCTCATTTCTTATTGGATAATCTGAAAGCAAATAACGGCAAAGAGCCAGTTGCATGGTAATAAATAGAATGTGCCAATCAAATGGAGAGTGTGTGTCAGTCTGGACAGTGCTGAGAGACTCTCGTGTGTATGTAATACTCTCTCAGGTTTGAACGCAGACAAGAGAGAGAGAAACAACAACACAGTATGTCTGTTAATATGCAAATGAAATGTAGTGTCGCTTGGAGGAGGCGGCTTTCATATTTGTTGTATGAGCATGGTTGCTTTTGAAAATGTGAAATGAATAAATGGATGAATTCTGTAAATTCTAAATTATAAGAAAATGGTTTATTATATTGCATATTATAATATGTGATTAGCATTTTATAATACAGGCAGGTGCTAAAGTATCTTCTCCTAGATATCAATCATTAATAACAGAAAGTGTTGATATTATATGATATAACAAGCATGCAGGTGTTCTACTACGACCCCTACCAGTGTTACTGCTATCATCTCTACAACCAATTTAATATTACATTATAAAAAAGGAAAAAGTCTTAGCTGAGAAAAATCCATTTACACTGTTATAATCAAATTACAATGTATTGTTTATTGACTATAATGCCTTAAATAAAACAAAATAAATAATTTAAGGTGAAAATTAATCAAAGAAATCAACAACAAAAACAAACACATTGAAACAAAGAAACTAACCAAAAAAACACACGAGTTATCACAAGAAAATAAGTCCATCTGACAGCTGGATTTACTCAGAGTGAGTGTATCCTCACATTGGTGTCACTCCTGGCACTCAGCATGTAGCTCTTCATTGGATGATGAGGTGTGGAAGAAACAAGTGAATGTATTTTCTGCAGGGGTGGAAATTACTACACTTTCCCATCGCAATTAAGACATACTTCAACCATCTCCTCCATGTTCAATTTGATCTTCACTAGAGATCACATTATGCAATCAGTCTGTTAGAGAGAGAGTGACAGGGTTGTCCGTTCCTCTACAGAGACTGACCGCATGGTGGACATGGCAGCGGTAAAGATCAAAAGCTACTCTTTAATGAGATACTGGAAGAGGAGGAAGGGCGGAAATCATTGTGTGTACCAAATGGTAACCTGATTCCCCTATTTCATTCATAACATTAGGGTCAAAAGTAGTGTACTATATAGGGAATAGGGTGCCATTTGAGACCTGTTGTGAATATTGAAATGTGATTTTTTTTATTCTTACCAACACAGTGCTGTGAGCATTAGTAAAGTTCCTCCTGTTCCATCAGCTCTGCCACAAGAAGGATAAGAGGTTGACATAATCTACGGGAAAATAAGGTTATTTAACAACAATGCCAACAGTCAAACTGTAATCTAGGAAATATGGAGATAAACCCGAACTACACGTTCCTCCCTCCCTCCTTCCTCCTCAACTCGTTTCTGCATTGTTTCATTACCGGGCAGCCAACCAGAGCTTTCTTACGCTAATCAGTAAAACTATGCTAATCAGTCGGTGAATTATAAAGAGCTACTTCATTTTTCACGTGTATGCGGGCAGGGACAGCAACAGAGACAGGGACAAGGATGAGGACAGGGATGGGGAAAGGGACAGGGATGGGGACAGGAATGGGGACCAGGGATAGGGACAGGGATGGGACCAGGGACAGGGATGGGGACAGGGATAGAGACAGGGATGGGACAGGGATGGGGACAGGGATGGGACCAGGAACGGGGACAGGGATGGGACCAGGGACGGGGACAGGGATGGGACAGCGACGGGGACGGGATGGGACAGGCACAGCAACAGGGACAGGGATGGGACAAGGATGTCTGGGTATTCTGGGGCATCTGTTATGATGCATGGTGTACCTGTGAGAATGTGATCTCCCTAGTAGTTATACAATGACTAATCTAGCTACATCTCCCAGCCCAACAACAGCTCCTCATTAGAAATGTGTTAAGCACACGCTGTAACGTTATGGGTTTCTATCAAAGGGGAGAAAGAGGGGAGGTTCTGCTTGCTTGTTGTTGAGATTGTCGTATGAAGGAAGGAGGGAGAAGGGGGGAGAAAACATATCTGAAAACATGAAAAATGTGTGGAGTGACAGATGGATGGTGGAATGGGGATAAAGGAACGATCCCTCAGAGTGACACCTGAAGTTGGTTTGCTAATTTATCCACATTGCTCTGACAACAGACAACGTGTATAGAAACCAGAGGAGGCTGGTGGGAGGAGCTTTAGGAGGACGGCCTCATTGTAATGGTTGTAATAGAGTAAATGGAACGGTACCAAACGTCAAACGTATAAAAAACACATGTTTGACTCCAGTTCCATTTATTCTATTCCAGCCATAACAATGATCCTTTCCTCCTATAGCTCCTCCCAACAGCCACCTCTGATAGAAACATTCATATACATATCAACACGGTGACACGACCAGGTACACAGAAGTACAAGTGTTTAGGCCTACCTCCATTTTGAATTCTGACAGTACGAGATGCTCAACATAATGGTTACATGAAATGGATATACAGCTTGGCTCTTGTGAGAGCAAATGTCTGAGGGTGAACCTGCAAGTCAGAGTAATTTGTTGGTATTCATTTAAGTTTTTCCAATTGGGACTTAGCTGAAACATCAGGTTTAGCTTGAGAGCAAGAATTTCTTATTGTTGTTGGACACGTGGAAAAATACACATACAGTATATGCCATTGCTTACTGCAATGTGGGTTTGATTGAGCCGAGGCCTACATATTTATAGGATACAGCTGAGGCATATCTGTGTGAGAAAAATCTTCCTCTGACTATACAGGGTTGTGTTCAGGCCTAGAAACACGTAGAGGAGACAGCTGCCCTTGAAACAAATAAAAGAGGAGAGGAGGCAAGCAGCAGAGGAACAAAAATACGAAGAATTCAGTGCGTTGCGATTGAACCCCAAGTTTTGCCATCCTTTCATCCACGTTAGCATATTCAGCAGAGAGAGATTCTTTCATAAGTGACACGTTAAGCTTCCAGAGGGGCTGTGGTGTGTTCTGATGGCAGAATGGTGGGGGAGTTGGTGTCTTGCCGGGTTGGTGCCAGGGAGCCACGGATGGGGAGGGAAGGAAAGGGGCGAGATCTATCTGTGCCCGATGTGGCACGACTTCTTTCTGTTTGTAGGGTTAGTGTAACTGGGACATTGTATCTGTGTGTGTGCTAGTCCCGTGAGGAGTGTGACCGCCTGAGCGTAGTTTCCCCTCGTCTCGCTCTCTGTCTGAGTGACTACAGCTCTTTCTGACACATGGCCGACACCGTACTCCTACGCTACACCCTGCGGCTTCCTCTGTCGGCTTTCTGCTTCCTGTCTGGCTTCCTGCCGAGCCCCATGTGCCCTGTGTGCCCCGCTTGCCCGCCCACCCACTTCCATGCCCTGGCAGTGCGGAGGTGTGCCCACCTGTGCTGTAGCTGTTGCCGAAGGGTGGCATGGTTTGGGGTTAAGCGTGATGACAGGAAGGATGAAATTATGCCCCCACCTTTTTCCTTCATATTTACCAACCCACAAGTACCATGGCAGCAGCATATAGGCTACAGCTGGAGAGGGGGAGGAGGAGAGGAGAGGAGAAGAGAAGAGAAATCTCTCTCTCTTTCTCTATCTCTCTCTCTTTAGCTTGGACATAGAAACACACTCCCCAACATAGAATACATGCCCTGAACACCACTGCAGGTCAGTGGTCCGTTATGCAGGATGGAGTGTGTGCACATACTTCATCTTGTGGCAATGTTAGCAGGGACCGACATTGTTAAGTGTATGGGCATGACTAAGACCTGTAGCCTATGTATACTTATATGTTTTTTGTGTATACTTAGAAGTTTTTTGTGTAGAGGCTATATGTGTTAGTTTTTGTTTGGAAATGTATATATTGTTTGGGGGAAGAAATCCTAAATTTTAAATACAATAACTTTTCACTATAATTGCTTCTTAATTCAATTATTCAAACAACTATTTGTATTATTATTGATTCCATTTTTTTCAAGTGAATTAATGATACATTTAAAAACGTCTTAAACACACAAAACAAAACAAATATGAAAACATCAGCTGCTTCAGGTTTTGTGCCTCCATTCATCATGGTAGCTTTTTGAATCATGTTATTTTTACACATATTAGTTATATTCAATTGAATTATGATCAGAATCATCAATCAAAACAAATTGTGTTCAAAGAAACGTTCTTATCATTATTTCTCGACAATCGTTCCTATTTCATCATTGAACAGTAAATTACTACAGCAGACTGGATGTGGGTTCACATGCAACAGCAAGTAACTTCAGTACCACTGTCTGAGACTGGAGAGAAAAGTAGACCGTGAAAGAAAGTTCATTCAGAAGTAGGGAATCAAACAATGAAAATAGAACGCGCGAGAGAGAAAAGAAGACAAGCTGAAGGAGGAGAACAGGAGTCCACTCAGAGAGTGTCAATAGCCCAATTAACATTCCTGTAAACAAGGCCAACAAAGGCTACATGTGAATAACAGTGTCTACAGTATGTACGTCGATGTGGAACTTACCAATTATTCTGGAATCATAAGCAGTTTGCAGGGAATGTCTCTTTATTTAGCATCAGACCCACCACGGCTCTGAAGACTGGCTGGTACACGTCTCCTCTCCTGCCTACAGCGCGGAGAGAGAGAAAGAGAAGCCTTTGTTGGCTCTGATTTGATAACATATTGTAATCCCAGTTGCTCTAAATCATTTATCAAGTGTGGGTTTTCCTTCAAATAAATTACTTTGTGTTCTGCGAAGATTGATTCCATTAGTTTTATATGTGCATAATGAGACGGGGAATAATAAAGACAAGGTAATAGTTAAATTTGGTTCAATGTCCAAAATTAGGAAATTATTCTTACCAAAGTTATCTATGATAATATTAATAATAATAACAACAATGATACTTACTGTTATCATGAATTATCATTAACTACAATATTCATATTAACCAGAACATATTCCTAAAATGTGCATGTATAGACGGTCAATTGTATTTCAATCTGAGATAACGCACAGCCACACACACACACACACACACACACACAGACACAAACACACACACACACACACACACACACACACACACACACACACCTCCTCCCCCCCCCCCCCCACACACACACACACCTCCCTATCACTTTAGATTCATCTTTATCTCCTCATGTTATTTCTGAAGCTGATTGACTCAATTAACTCAACACAAGAGTACATAATGAATGCTGCTCTCAATAAATCTAAACATACTGTATATCTCAACAACAACATAGCTTCTATGACATGTACATAACTGCCATGAAACTGCTTCATACTCCAAAACCATTGTAATGTATTATATTACACTACACAAATGAATTACTGTCATTTAAACTAAATGTATGAGTACATAGTTATAATTAGGGCTGTCAGAGTTAACAGTTAACTTGAGTTAGATTTTTGTAATATTTTTACACACATTTTTTTTGCGATTAATCTCATTGTCTGAAATCATTAAAAATACACTGAAACATCCAAAACACGATATATACAGCTAAAAACAACAATTGAATGTTAAAACAAGTTGACAATGAGGTTAAAGAAAGTGTGCTTTATCAATTGACCTGATTGTGCTTTCCATTACTTACCATTACAAAATCAATACTTTTTTGCAGCTCAATTTGAGCAAATTCTGAATTTGCGATTAATTGCGACTAATCACAGTAAATCATGCGATTAACAAAAAAAAAATGTTTTTATTGTTTGACAGCCCTAGTTATAATGTTCATCCATAATATTAAAAAAAAAATATGTGCAGAAAGTATGGCTGCAGATGTACACATTTTGAATATACATTTATCTATTTCAATTTCAATATGTACATGTTCACAGTAATTAATCTGATTGTGTCAAAACTGATTAATCTAGTTTTGACACAATATCTAGTTATTCAGAAATAACATATGGTTGCCATACCTTACCATACCTCCCAATAGTTCTTTACACCTGACTGATTAATAAACTGTCAAAATAAAATGTTTATGTTGTGAAATATTTTCATCAATTAGCAGACAATTCTATCGCCTCTGAGAGGAACGCTGGTCTCAAGTGAAACAAGACAATCATACAATTACACGTTTCTGTATTTTGTTATTTTATATATCTTCAGACACTGATCTTAAGGGGTTAAGTTTTTCTTTTTCAAGTCATCCGTCCATTTCCATTTCAGACAAAGTGGATATGTTCTGCCAGGGACTGAGTTGACCCACACTTCTCTTCTACAGTGATAGGAATGTTCGCACGAATGTAAAACACATCTTTGTGCAACGCTCTGTTTTTACCACACATTCACAACTGAGTGCAGGTTGTTACCGGCGCATAACTCAAGCATTCGCTGAAGTATGGATTCACTGTTTTCCTCAACCGGTGCATTTTTGCACATCTTCTCCCCGATGCTATTAACTTTAATGTTGCAAGGCATCCCTTATATATTTATGGCAACCTCACAATTCACAAGGGTGCTATAGTCATGCATTGTTAATTGTTAATGCAAAATGCTTGTATCAAACAACACCGATCTTTGTCTGATGAAAAAGAGTGGACTAATTCTGTGGAGACTGTTGGAATCAGGAATGCTGTCTGTTGAGACAAAAACGGTTTGGAATTTTAGTTCTTAAAGTAAAGCACATATAAGATGGAAAGAAGTTAACCTACCTCCCGCCTGCCCTCCTCAAATCAGGAAGTTAACCTGCCTCACAACTGCCCTCCTCAAATCAGGAAGTTAACCTGTCTTCTGCCTGCCCTCCCTCAAATCAGGAAGTTAACCTGTCTCCTGCCTGCCCTCCCTCAAATCAGGAAGTTAACCTGTCTTCTGCCTGCCCTCCCTCAAATCAGGAAGTTAACCTGCCTCACAACTGCCCTCCTCAAATCAGGAAGTTAACCTATCTTCTGCCTGCCCTCCCTCAAATCAGGAAGTTAATCTGTCTTCTGCCTGCCCTCCCTCAAATCAGGAAGTTAACCTGTCTCCTGCCTGCCCTCCCTCAAATCAGGAAGTTAATCTGTCTTCTGCCTGTCCTCCCTCATATCAGGAAGTTAACCTGTCTCCTGCCTGCCCTCCCTCAAATCAGGAAGTTAACCTGTCTTCTGCCTGCCCTCCCTCAAATCAGGAAGTTAACCTGTCTCCTGCCTGCCCTCCCTCAAATCAGGAAGTTAACCTGTCTCCTGCCTGCCCTCCCTCAAATCAGGAAGTTAACCTGTCTTCTGCCTGCCCTCCCTCAAATCAGGAAGTTAACCTGTCTCCTGCCTGCCCTCCCTCAAATCAGGAAGTTAACCTGTCTCCTGCCTGCCCTCCCTCAAATCAGGAAGTTAACCTGTCTTCTGCCTGCCCTCCCTCAAATCCAGCCCAGTCTTATAGACTAGATGTAACACACTAAATGTAAATCTGGGATGCTCAAATTAGTATGATATGTTATGTTTGGTACTTAAGCCAAAAAGGAAAGAAGGGTGGTTGGTCGGGGTGGATGGACATGTGTATAACTTGAACGCCTAGCAACCCAAAGGTTGCGAGTTCTAATGTGATCACAGACAACTTTAGCGTTTTAGCAACTTTTTAACTACTTACTACTTTTTAGCTACTTTGGAACTGCTTAGCATGTTAGCTAACCCTTCCCCTAACCCCAATGTTAACCCTTTTAGCTAACCCTTCCCCTGACCCTAACCGTAGCCCTTTAACTCCTAAACTCCTAAATTTTAACCCTAACCTTAACTCTAATCCCTAATCCTTAACCCTAGCCTAGCTAACGTTAGCCACCTAGCTATAAGTCGTAACATCAAATCAAATCAAATGTTATTTGTTATATGCGCCAATTACTTACAGGTGTAGACCTTACAGTGAAATGCTTACTTACAAGCCCTAAACCGACAATACAGTTTTAAGAAAAATACCTAAAAATGGAAGAAAGAAGAGAAACAAATAATTAAAGAGCAGCAGTAAAATAACAATATATATACAGGGGGTACCGGTACAGAGTCAATGTGTAGACTATATACAGGGGGTACCGGTACAGAGTCAATGTGTAGACTATATACAGGGGCTACCGGTACAGAGTCAATGTGTAGGCTATATACAGGGGCTACCGGTACAGAGTCAATGTGGAGGCTATATACAGGGGGTACCGGTACAGAGTCAATGTGTAGGCTATATACAGGGGCTACCGGTACAGAGTCAATGTGTAGGCTATATACAGGGGCTACCGGTACAGAGTCAATGTGTAGGCTATATACAGGGGCTACCGGTACAGAGTCAATGTGGAGGCTATATACAGGGGGTACCGGTACAGAGTCAATGTGTAGGCTATATACAGGGGCTACCGGTACAGAGTCAATGTGTAGGCTATATACAGGGGCTACCGGTAAAGAGTCAATGTGCTAGGGCACCGGTTAGTCGAGGTAATTGAGGTAATATGTACATGTAGGTAGAATTATTAAAGTGAATATGCATAGATAATAACAGAGAGTAGCAGCAGCGTAAAAGAGAGGGGCAATGCAAATAGTGTGGGTAGCCAGACTACTATCATAATTTTTTGGCGAATGCGTAACATATTGTATGTTTTGCAAATGCATAACATATAATAAGAATTGTAATTCATAACATATCATATGAAATGGGTGATGGACATCCACAACTTAATACATACTGTGCCATACGAAACGTAACATATCATACTAAATGGAGTGTCTCGGATTTACATACAGAATAATACAAAATGCTCTGAGACCAGGTTGTCAAATCAGGCAGAAGGAATCTGTCCCATTTTGTCAGGAGGATAAGCACCATGGTTAGGATTTTGCTGATTTTCATATAATGACTGGCAGCCATAACACCTGCCACTGTGAAATCCAGAAATTAGTATACTCAAGGGAAACAAATTGCTTTGTTGATGCAGAACTTGAAAAAACGCCTTTGACATTGACTGCCTGCACTTGCACAAGAAATATTGATATTTTATCTTACGTGCCACAATTTACAAAGATTCATGAGCACAACCCAAGGTGACCATGAAACAACAAACTCAACAGTGTAATTCTAAAGGAGACTTTTTATGGCTAATGTTGTTATTTGTGATTCTATCTGTGTATGTGTGCGTATATCTGCAACAAAAGGTAAAGTTTAGGTTGACACCACAACACACACCAGTTCTAGAAGCGTCTCTACTGTACATTCTGTGTTCTACTCTCACCCAACGTTCCGTCCCTGGGTCCTTAGCAGAACACTGCGGTACATCTGCCTTACAGGAAGATAAAGATCTCTCTGTACCAAAAGCTGCTCTCCTTACTCCTTACCCTGTCAATCACACCCCCCAGTCTGTGAGAAATGTGCTGTCGACAGCTTGGCAGGTCTGTGGGGCTGCGCAGGGCGATGATGAGCGCTCATAGCAGCCTAGCAGGGTTCCCCTCCTCATCAGACTTAGAACAAAAGGAAGCCTGGCCTCCGCTGCTGTTCTAAACACACTGCACAGAAACACAGAAAGAAACATGGCCCCGTTTAACTGGTTAACTCTCAACAGTCACTTCCTATGCTAGACTGAAGTAGATTGTAGAATTTTAGAAGAGTAGAGATGCAGACCTCAAATGGACGATTGTTTAGGTGTGATGCAATTTCAGCATTTTCCACCACCTCTGAACACACACACGCACGCACGCACGCACGCACGCACGCACGCACGCACGCACGCACGCACGCACGCACGCACGCACGCACGCACGCACGCACGCACGCACGCACGCACGCACGCACGCACGCACGCACGCACGCACACACACACACACACACACACACACACACACACACACACACACACACACACACACACACACACACACACACACACACACACGTCCCATCAATCATCAACACATTCAAACAAACATCTGGATAAATAATCGTGTCCCCTCCTCCCTTTGTCAAACCTCATCACTCTATCTCCACATCCCCCGATCCCTCCTCCCCCTGCCAGAGAAGAAGAAAAAGCCAAGGGGTGAGAATAACATGTTATGATCACTCCATTATTTCACACTCACCGGCCCATTCTAATCCAAGAGAGCATCACTAAATGGGCTGGCGCTGGGCCTAACTTCGGACATCACATTGAATACAATCAAACGCCAACGTACCCGCTTGGCCCTCCCAGATATCTGAGCTCTTATTGGCCAGGCCTTGTGGAAGGGCCATGTCTACCTGACATGGCTTCAACTTCTATCCCTCACTCCGTCCCCAGGGCTCTGTGTCATGATCAATTATGTCTGGACTGGGGCTGGAGGCTCTTTATCTACAGGCACCTACCAATGAGATCTAGTGTCAGCCAAGACAAAGAGGCATCTATAATGTACATCACAGTGTGGTATGTTGAATAACATGATCATGTGATTAGAGTGTATAGTCTGTGAAAATCATATTCCACACACAGGAGGTTGCATGTAAACGTCACTGTTGATGTTTTGATGATGTACAAAATGGACAAGCGGGCACATCCACGTTTAAGAGACTCATATTGTCACATCCTAAATACACTGTACAGAAATCAGTTCCCTTTATCCTCTAAGCCATTGACTCTAAAACCCAAACCCTAAAACGTAACATAATAGCTAACAGTGCAGAGCTAATGCATCTAGCTGGAGATTGGATTCCTTCTCTTCTTTCATTTGCAGCAAACTAAAGGTTCTTCAATTGGTTAACTCTCTCACCATGTCTTTTTTTCCTCTCTGGCACAGATGGCAATTAAAACCGGAAGAACTAAATCCGTGGCTGCAGAGTCTCACAAACAATGCATTTAACTGCAAAGTAGTGTTCATTCATCGCATATAATGTGTAGTTGAGATAATTTTTTGCGGGGACAAAACCAAAAGTCCAAAGTTGGCGTAGTGAAACAAAAATCTTATTTATATATTAGAGCTGGATCTCTTTCATAGGACTGACGGACTGAAATATTCGGTGAGTTGGTTGAATTACGTACCGAATGTCCTTAATGTCACCAGTGTCACCAGGACATGCCCACTGTCTCTCTATACATCACAGGAGGAAATAACTGGCTACATGCTATCCACACATCACACAACCATTATTTTGGTTATTAGAATTTAGTTTTGGTTGCGTGTTCGTAGTGCATTGATTCTATTTGAATGGATGTTCATTGTAAATACCTGGACTTTTATAGCCTGAAACAAAAGAGTAGGTTGATTAAAAACATGTTCCTATACCTTCCGGCATACAGTTGAAGTCGGAAGTTTACATACACCTTAGCCAAAAACATTTAAACTCAGTTTTTCACAATTCCTGACATTTAATTCAAGTAAAAATTCCCTGTCTTAGGTCAGTTAGTATCACCACTTTATTTTAAGAATGTGAAATGTCAGAATAATAGTAGAGAGAATGATTTATTTCAGCTTTTATTTCTTTCATCACATTCCCAGTGGGTCAGAAGTTTACATACACTCAATTAGTATTTGGTAGCATTTCCTTTAAATTGTTTAACTTGGGTTAAATGTTTCGTATAGCCTATCACAAGCTTCCCACAATAAGTTGGGTGAATTTTGGCACATTCCTCCTGACAGAGCTGGTGTAACTGAGTCAGGTTTCTAGGCCTCCTTGCTTGCACACGCTTTTTCAGTTCTGCCCACACATTTTCTATACGATTGAGGTCAGGGCTTTGTGATGGCCACTCCAATACCTAGACTTTGTTGTGCTTAAGCCATTTTCCCACAACTTTGGAAGTATGCTTGGGGTCATCGTCCATTTGGAAGACCCATTTGTGACCAAGCTTTCATTTCCTGACTAATATCTTGAGATGTTGCTTCAATATATCCACATAATTTTCAATCCGCATGATGCCATCTATTTTGTGAAGTGCACCAGTCCCTTCTGCAGCAAAGCACTCCCACAACATGATGCTGCCACCCCCATGCTTCACGGTTGGATGGTGTTCTTTGGCTTGCAAGCATCCCCCTTTTTCCCCCAAACATAACGTTGGTTATGAGAAAACCAGCCCCGTCGCGGACCAGGATGTCTTGCTCCCAGACAGACTAAATAACTTTTTTGCTCGCTTTGAGGACAATACAGCGCCACTGACACGGCCCGCTACCAAAACCTGCGGGCTCTCCTTCACTGCAGCCGAGGTGAGTAAAACATTTAAACGTGTTAGCCCTCGCAAGGCTGCAGGCCCAGACGGCATTCCCAGCCGCGTCCTCAGAGCATGCGCAGACCAGCTGGCTGGTGTGTTTAAGGACATATTCAATCAATCCTTATCCCAGTCTGCTGTTCCCACATGCTTCAAGAGGGCCACCATTGTTCCTGTTCCCAAGAAAGCTAAGGTAACTGAGCTAAACGACTACCGCCCCGTAGCACTCACTTCCGTCATCATGAAGTGGTTTGAGAGACTAGTCAAGGACCATATCACCTCCACCCTACCTGACACCCTAGACCCACTCCAATTTGCTTACCCGACCCAATAGGTCCACAGATGACGCAATCGCAACCACACTGCACACTGCCCTAACCCATCTGGACAAGAGGAATACCTATGTGAGAATGCTGTTCATCGACTACAGCTCAGCATTTAACACCATAGTACCCTCCAAACTCATCATCAAGCTCGAGACCCTGGGGCTCGACCCCGCCCTGTGCAACTGGGTCCTGGACTTCCTGACGGGCCGCCCCCAGGTGGTGAGGGTAGGTAACAACATCTCCACCCCGCTGATCCTCAACACTGGGGCCCCACAAGGGTGCGTTCTGAGCCCTCTCCTGTACTCCCTGTTCACCCACGACTGCGTGGCCATGCACGCCTCCAACTCAATCATCAAGTTTGCGGACGACACTACAGTGGTAGGCTTGATTACCAACAACGACGAGACGGCCTACAGGGAGGAGGTGAGGGCCCTCGGAGTGTGGTGTCAGGAAAATAATCTCACACTCAACGTCAACAAAACAAAGGAGATGATTGTGGACTTCAGGAAACAGCAGAGGGAGCACCCCCCTATCCACATCGACGGGACAGTAGTGGAGAAGGTGGAAAGTTTTAAGTTCCTCGGTGTACACATCACGGACAAACTGAATTGGTCCACCCACACAGACAGCGTTGTGAAGAAGGCGCAGCAGCGCCTCTTCAACCTCAGGAGGCTGAAGAAATTCGGCTTGTCACCAAAAGCACTCACAAACTTCTACAGATGCACAATCGAGAGCATCCTGTCGGGCTGTATCACCGCCTGGTACGGCAACTGCTCCGCCCACAACCGTAAGGCTCTCCAGAGGGTAGTGAGGTCTGCACAACGCATCACCGGGGGCAAACTACCTGCCCTCCAGGACACCTACACCACCCGATGTCACAGGAAGGCCATAAAGATCATCAAGGACAACAACCACCCGAGCCACTGCCTGTTCACCCCGCTATCATCCAGAAGGCGAGGTCAGTACAGGTGCATCAAAGCAGGGACCGAGAGACTGAAAAACAGCTTCTATCTCAAGGCCATCAGACTGTTAAACAGCCACCACTAACATTTAGTGGCCGCTGCCACCATACTGACTCAACTCCAGCCACTTTAATAATGGGAATTGATGGAAATTATGTAAAAATGTATCACTAGCCACTTTAAACAATGCCACTTAATATAATGTTTACATACCCTACATTACTCATCTCATATGTATATGTATATACTGTACTGTATATCATCCACTGCATCTTGCCATCTTTATGTAACACATGTATCACTAGCCACTTTAAACTATGCCACTTTATGTTTATATACCCTACATTACTCATCTCATATGTATATACTGTACTCTATACCATCTACTGCAGCTTGCCTATGCCGTTCCGTACCATCACTCATTCATATATCTTTATGTACATATTCTTTATCCCTTTACACTTGTGTGTATAAGGTAGTAGTTGTGCAATTGTTAGGTTAGATTACTTGTTGGTTATTACTGCATTGCCGGAACTAGAAGCACAAGCATTTCGCTACACTCGCATTAACATCTGCTAACCATGTGTATGTGACAAATAAAATTTGATTTGATTTGATTTGGTCATTATGGCCAAACAGTTCCATTTTTGCTTCATCAGACCATAGGACATTTCTCCAAAAAGTACAATCTTTGTCCTCATGTGCAGTTGCAAACCATAGTCTGGCTTTTTTATGGCGGTTTTGGAGCAGTGGCTTCTTCCTTGCTGAGCGGCCTTTCAGGTTGTGTCGATATAGGCCATCGATATAGGCCTTTTACTGTGGATATAGATACTTTTGTACCTGTTTCCTCCAGCATCTTCACAAGGTTTGCTGCTGTTCTGGGATTGATTTGCACTTTTCGCACCAAAGTACGTTCATCTCTAGGGGACAGAACACATCTCCTTCCTGAGCGATATGACGGCTGCGTGGTCCCATGGTGTTTATACTTGCGTACTATTGTTTGTACAGATGAACGTAGTACCTTCAGGCATTTGGAAATTGCTCCCAAGGATGAACCAGACTTGTGGAGGTCTAAAAAAAAAATGTCTGAGGTCTTGGCTGATTTCTTTTGATTTTCTCATGATGTCAAGCAAAGAGTTTGAAGGTAGGCCTTGAAATACATCCACAGGTACACCTCCAATTGACTCAAATGATGTCAATTAGCCTATAAGAAGCTTCTAAAGCTATGACATAATTTTCTGGAATGTTCTAAGCTGTTTAAAGGCACCTGTTTGGGCTGCAGGGGGAGTATTGAGTAGCCAGATAAAAGGTGCCCATTTCAAACGGCCTCGTACTCAATTCTTGCTCGTACAATATGCATATTATTATTACTATTGGATAGAAAACACTCTCTAGTTTCTAAAACCGTTTGAATTATATCTGTGAGTCAAACAGAACTCATTTGGCACAAACTTCCTGACCAGGAAGTGGAAAGTCTGAAATCGAGGCTCTGTTCTTCTTCCTGCCTATAAATGGGCATGATACGTAAGAGTATACGTGCACTTCATAGACCTTCCCCTGGATGTCAAGAGGCTGTGAGAGAAGAAATTTAGTGTTTATCTTGGTCTGTACTTTGTATGACGTGTCCCTCATTTCCGGTACTCTGGGGAGCGCGAGGTGGACAGTGGGATTGCCTTCTGTTTAGCTGCCGTTATAGGCGACTACTATCTCCGGCTTTGATTTTATTTGATACATGTGACCATATCATCGTAAAGTATGTTTTTTCAATATAGTTTAATCAGATTATTGAAATTTTTTCGGGAGTTTTGCCGTGTTCTGTTCTCTGACTTTGTTGACGATGGAGAGATCCGTGCCACTTGGCTAGTGTGCTTGCTAAATCAAGAGGGAAAGTTGCCGTTCTAAATCCAAACAACGATTGTTCTGGACAAAGGACACCTTGTCCAACATTCTGATGGAAGATCAGCAAAAGTAAGAAACATTTTATGATGCTATTTCATATATCTGTCGTAGATGTGAACTAGTCGTCGGCGCCCAAGTGTTTCTGGCTATTGTGGTAAGCTAATATAACGCTATATTCTGTTTTCGCTGTAAAACACTTAATAAATCGGAAATATTGGCTGGAATCACAAGATGCCTGTCTTTCATTTGCTGTACACTATGTATTTTTCAGAAATGTTTTATGATGAGTAATTAGGTATTTGACGTTGGTGTCTGTAATTATTATGGCTGCTTTCGGTGCAATTTCTGATTGTAGCTGCAATGTAAACTATGATTTATACCTGAAATATGCACATTTTTCGAACAAAACATAGATTTATTGTATAACATGTTATAAGACTGTCATCTGATGAAGTTGTTTCTTGGTTAGTTTGGTTGGTTCTTGGTTAGTTAGGTTGGCTTTGTGCATGCTACCTGTGCTGTGAAAAATGTCTGTCCTTTTTTGTATTTGGTGGTGAGCTAACATAAATATACGTGCTGTTTTCGCTGTAAAACATTTTAAAAATCGGACATGTTGGCTGGATTCACAAGATGTGTACTTTTCATATGCTGTATTGGACTTGTTAATGTGTGAAAGTTAAATATTTTAAAAATATATATTTTGAATTTCGCGCCCTGCACTTGAGCTGGCTGTTGTCATAAGTGTACCGACGTCGGGCTGCAGCCAGAAGAAGTTAAAGGCACAGTCAACTTAGTGTATGTTTTCTTCTGACCCACTGGAATTATGATACAGTGAATTATAAGTGAAATAATCTGTCTGTAAACAATTGTTGGAAAAATTACTTGTGTCATGCACAGAGTAGATGTCCTGACCGACTTGCCAAAACTATAGTTTGTTAACAAGAAATTTGTGGAGTAGTTGAAAAACGAGTTTTAATGACTCCAACCTAAGTGTATGTAAACTTCCGACTTCAACTGTATTAACAATCCCTTTTTTAAAGTCCCATATAGTGTAAATGAACCAAATAGACACGTAAACAATCTAATTCTTTAACACTTTACCAGCTCAAACTCAGTCTTTACAACAGTCATATTACTTTACCCATGGTCTCCAGGAATTCAGCTGGTGAGATATTCCTGTAGTAGGAAATAGATTTTAATGAACGATCGCTCAGCAACAACAGATGGTTTTCTTTTTGGAGGCACAAAGATAGACTGTGTGTTTGAACGCCTTCAGATCAAATGCCAGTGGTTATCAATTAAGAGGGAAGGTGCGCTCCGACAACATGAAACGCTAGTGTACTGTAGGCCTTGCTGCTGCCTCTCACCTCTCTGGTAATAAGGGACTTCCTCAGCAAGGTAGAGAAACAGAAACACTATCCCTCCAAAGATACAGACTGGGTAGACAGAGAAACAGAAACACTATCCCTCCAAAGATACAGACTGGGTAGACAGAGAAACAGAAACACTATCCCTCCAAAGATACAGACTGGGTAGACAGAGAAACAGAAACACTATCCCTCCAAAGATACAGACTGGGTAGACAGAGAAACAGAAACACTATCCCTCCAAAGATACAGACTGGGTAGACAGAGAAACAGAAACACTATCCCTCCAAAGATACAGACTGGGTAGACAGAGAAACAGAAACACTATCCCTCCAAAGATACAGACTGGGTAGACAGAGAAACAGAAACACTATCCCTCCAAAGATACAGACTGGGTAGACAGAGATCGTTCACCTAAAATGTTTCCATCTGAAAAAAAATCTCAGAATTTAATTCACCAAAACTTTTCAAATGGTTGAACGTTCCTCGCATCGATAGAATCAGATGGTAATCTACTGTCATGTTTTTACACTGAGTGGACAAAACATTAAGGACACCTGCTCTTTCCATGACATAGACTGACCAGGTGAATCCAAGTGAAAGCTATGATCCCTTGTTGATGTCACCTGTTAAATTCACTCAATATTAGGAAGGTTTTCTTAAAGTTTTGTGTGACAATAGTCACAATAGGTTTAAAATTGCAGATACATTTGGTCTTTGAGTAACACTTTACATGAACATCCTCTTGTACCTGTGTAGTAATAATGTAACTAGCAACTTTGTTAGAATTCCTATGTAGCATTACTTTCAATTGGAGTCTATAGCTGATGTTCCTCCCAAGTTGACTTCATTACCTATAAACATTATCACTCAGAATGATATAAACGATACAACATTCTCTCCACCATCCTACACTGCTATAAATAGGCACACCAACTTTTGGGAAAGCAACAACAATCAGGCCAGAGAGATATATGAGACTCAGTACACATCAGTGTACCACTGCTGTGCCAGGCGGGGGTAATGGTGGGTAATGCTGGATATGGTAGACAGAAAGAAGATTTCAAATGATTAGCCAAAGCACATTGCTACAAAAAAATGTGGAATGATGCCAAGTCTGACTATCATATGTTACATCTGTGGCACTGTCTTTTATTTCCCATGAGAGAAAGCATCCATGCATACACAATATAACTAGTAATAAAGTAATAAAGCCAACAACTTCTATTTAAACTTCTTCATCAAGCAGATACGTAAATTATATGGCTTAAAGTCAAATTAATATATGTATCTCTATCTAGACCACATATGTCAGAGTCAAGGCCCGCGGGCCACATCCGGCCCGCGAGAAGGTTTTTTACGGCCCCTGGGATGATCTTGATTTATTATTAGAACCGGCCCGCAGACCGCAGCAAGCCGGCAGCCCGCAGATCTTTTACACGCACCAATACTACATTTCCCACAATGCAACGGTGACGCACCGAGCAGTAGGCTGCTTCATTTCAATATTTATTGGCACAGCAGTCGTCAGCATCACAGTAAAATTAACTTTCAGATACCCATCAAAAATGGCAAAACGGAAGGTGGACACTGAGAACCGGGGGTTTCAAACAAGGTGGGAGTCGGAGTATATGTTCACGGAGGTAGCTGGAAAACCTGTGTGTCTTCTGTGTGGAGAAAGTGTGGCGGTACTGAAAGAGTATAATCTGAGACGACATTATGAAACGAAACACGCGGACAAAAACAAGAATATGGACATGGAACAAAGGCTACAAAAGGCAGAGGAATTAAAACGAGGCCTCAAATCTCGACAGGCTCTGTTCAAAAAAGCCAAATCACAAGGCCAGGCTGCTGTCAAGGCCAGTTTTATTTTGGCAGAAGAGATCGCTAAATCAGCCCGGCCATTTACGGAGGGGGATTTCATCAAAAACTGCATGATTAAAGTTTGTGACGAAGTTTGCCCAGAAAAAAGGCAACTCTTTTTAAATGTGAGTATGAGCAGAAACACCATTGCCGAGAGAGTAGACCAGTTGTCCATCAATCTAAAAGAGCAGCTTGTGAAAAAGGGAAAAGATTTCATTGCATATTCCTTGGCTGTGGATGAGAGCACCGACATTTCTGACATTGCCCAGTTGTCAATTTTCATCCGCGGAGTGGACTCCAGCCTAAGCGTGACAGAGGAGTTTTTGGCTTTACGTCCTATGCATGGCACAACTACGGGGCATGATTTGTATGAAGAGGTGTCAAGATGTGTAAATGAGATGGAGCTGCCTTGGGAAAAACTCGTGGGTTTGACAACCGACGGAGCACCTGCGATGTGTGGACACAGGAGCGGACTGGTGGCGAAGATACGGGAAAAGATGCAAGAGGAAAACGCGACAGGTGAGCTGACAGCTTATCATTGTATCATACACCAGGAAGCGTTGTGCGGTAAAGCCTTGAAAATGGAGCATGTAATGAGCATCATCACGCGCACAGTTAACTTTATCAGAGCCAAAGGTTTGAATCACCGCCAGTTCAAGGCATTTCTGACGGAGTTAGAAACGGAGCATGGTGATTTGCCTTATCACACAGAGGTGCGATGGCTAAGCCAGGGAAAGGTGCTTCAAAGATGTTTCGAGCTTCGTGAGGAGATTTGTCTGTTCTTGGACAGCAAAGGGAAAGACACAACACAACTCCGAGACGAAATGTTTCTGTGTGAAATGGCTTTTCTGTGTGACATTACGAGTCATCTGAATGCAATGAACTTGCAGCTGCAGGGTCGGGATCATGTCATCTCTGATATGTACAGTACAGTGAAGGCATTTAAAACCAAACTGACTCTGTGGGAGACGCAGATGCGGAAAGAAAATTTGAGCCACTTTCCCAGCTGCCAGACCATGAAAGAGAAGCTCTCTACCAGTGCGTTCCCGAGCGCACAGTTGGCTGATAAAATAGGTATGCTTGCCGCTGACTTTCGACGCCGATTTGCTGACTTTGAAGCACAAAAAAGCAGGTTGGAACTGCTCGGTAACCCATTTGCTGTTGACGTGGAAAGCTCACCACCAAACCTCCAAATGGAGTTGATTGACCTCCAATGCAATGATGCACTGAGGGCAAAATATGCGGCAGTGGGTGCTGCGGAGTTCGCCCGTTTCCTCCCCGACACAATGCCCCAGCTGCGCATCCAGGCTGCTCAAACGTTGTCTATGTTTGGCAGCACATACCTGTGTGAACAACTGTTTTCTTTGATGAACCTGAACAAAACATCACACAGAAGTCGACTTACTGCTGAACACCTCCACTCAATTCTGAGGATTTCCTCAGCTCAGAGCCTTACCCCGAACATTGATGAACTTGTGGAAAAGATGGGACACCACCAAGTATCACCCTCAACCTCAAACAAGTGAACATTACTGTGCAATCACATATTTAGAGTTTTTACTCAGTTCAAGTTTAAAAGTTAAAGTTTAATATTTGTTTTCACTGCATGTTACTTCTCCTTAAACAAAGTGTTGTTTTTGATTAATAGATTTTTGCACTTTATTTTATTGTATTTCAATCCAATTATATTTTAAAAATATTTCAGTTGAGTGGATGATAGAAAATTGCTATTATTGTTTTTTTCTTTGAAGTAAATTTAGCCCACTTTTGCTAAAATAGAAAATATAGGCTACTGATGGTGCCTTGAATACCGGTTTCTTTCATTTAATGTTCATGTTATGGGGATTTTTATATAAAGGAAATTTGTCTTTTGTGTCTGTTGAAAATTAAAGATTACTGACAGAGCCATAAGAAAATATTGCTTTATTTATCTGATCATATTGGAATATATTTGTTAGGTTTTCAGTAGGTTCAATTAGGTTCACTAGACTATATGCGTCATTTAAAAATTTTTCAATGAACATTCGAACAGTCCGGCCCTCGGCTTGTAGCTAAATTTTTTATTTGGCCCTCCGTCCATTTGACTTTGACACCCCTGATCTAGACTATCTTAATGAGTGCCTGTTGTACACTGTTAGAAAACCCCTTTTTGGTTCCAAGTAGAACTATTTTGTGTTCCATGTGAAACCCTCTGTGGAAAGGTAAAGTTTACACCAGTTGTTTTCGGCTCATCTGACATTTTTTGTTGTTGATTTGAAAAGGGTTCTCCCTGGAACCAAAAATGGTTCTTCAAAGGGTTCTCCCCTGTTGACAGCCGAATAACCATTTTAGGTTCTTAGATATCACCTTTTTTTCAAAGAGTGTAGAGGTGATGGAGAGAGATCATCTCTGTATTGTTTTAAGAGAGAAGATGCTCTTCTTCATTTAACTTTGAAGGACCTTTCCATCTAAAGAGACATCCCGTTTCAATTGAAATAGGTGAGTAAGAAAATATTTTTTTCAAATTTGTTGTGCATTCTTAATCACATATAAATGAAGGAAATACGAATAATTAAAAGATAGAAAATTTGGGCACTTTCGGGAACGGCTAGTTCCGCGCGTCATTCTGCTTCAAAGAAAAAAGATAAATGATGATGCCATTAAAAGTGAACTAATTAAGGAAGGCTTCTTTTAAGAACTCATTAACTGCAACCTCATTTACATAATGATGCATATTAATTACATTTTAATGAATCTGAATTTCCACCAAGACGCTTTTCTTTGGCTGTGGAACAAATTGAACAAATTATTTAAAAGTGTTCTTGAATCTACTTTTCACACCAAAGGGGGGAGAATGCAATCATTGTAGAAAATCATATTTTTTTCCTAGGCTGGACCATCTGTTAATAATTATTATATATATATATATATATATGTGTTTGTTTTTTATGTAATAATTTACCCTTTGTTTTTTATAAAATCTCATAGATTTGTTCCCTTTCCAATCAAGATAGAAGGTATGGGACCAGTTGTAAATATTACAGAATATATACAATTCCGAAATGCATGATTAAAACATTCTAAGGAGGCATGTGGTGTAGTCAGACATGAGAGAGGGTTTGTGTAATGCTATACTACTGTAGCATCATGTGGGCGTAAACAGCCTTTTCACTGACAGCTCTCACACATCTATATGGCGACTAGAGGCCATCTTGCTCAGTTGTTTGGTTTGTGTATTTCCAGCTGGCAGAGGAAAAACAGTGACAGTTCAACTGTCAGAGCACTAAACTGGGACAGGATGTCTCTCCTGAGGGATTACACTAGCACTTGTAATTTAAAGTCACCTTAGAAACATACATATATTTAAAAATATGCATGTACAGTATATATTCACGTCTTGATAATATATTCTCTGATATATGAGTAAATCATATAGATTTGTATCAGTACAGTGATGAGTAGACAACAATTGACTGTGCAGTGGCTAAGGCTTGTAGCTGTCTGGAAAAGGGATTGGGAATTAAGTGGTATACCACACAATCTATTTTAACTGTGGATTAAATACTAAAATGTACCATACTATCATGATGTCAAACCACAACATTAAAACCAAACAAGTTAAAGGTGAAATGTACAAAAAGTTCTGTGTAAGTGACGTGATATGTTGCTTCCCTTATTGAGGACTAAGTCTTAGTAATATTTGACTTAGATAGCAGAAATACAGTGTACATAAATGCATGTTCTGTATAGTTGCCTACTGGTATCGTTTCAGGTGCTCTTGTGATGTGTATTCAGGCACAGAAACTACTTGATCAACAAGCCCATCCCCATCGCTGTCTGTACACACGCACACACGCACGCACGCACGCACGCACGCACGCACGCACGCACGCACGCACGCACGCACGCACGCACGCACGCACGCACGCACGCACGCACACACACACACACACGCACACACACACACACACACACACACACACACACACACACACACACACACACACACACACGCACGCACACAGACACGCACGCGCACGCACGCATGTGCACACACACACGCGCGCGCACGCACGCACGCACGCACGCACGCACGCACGCACGCACGCACGCACGCACGCACGCACGCCTGCACACACACACACACACACACACACACACACACACACACACACACACACACACACACACACACACACACACACACACACACATTGTCAATAGCCCAAGCTCTGGCGAACAGCAAAGCGCAGAGAGGGATGTTCTGGTCCTTCAGGGAGAAGGAGTCTGAAGTCACTAGAGAATGCTTATCGCAGGGACCATCTCCAGCCAAAGTCTCAGAGGTTAACCCGCCACACGCCCAAAGGCCCCTCTGGTGTCTGGCGTGGCCTCGGCACACTCTGTTTGTGTGTGTGTGTGGTAATGTGTGTGTGTGTATGTGTGTGTGTGTGTGTGTGTGTGTGTGTGTGTGTGTGTGTGTGTGTGTGTGTGTGTGTGTGTGTGTGTGTGTGTGTGTGTGTGCGTGCGTGCGTGCGTGTATGCGTAAATGTGTGTGCGCATGTGCGTAAATGTGTGTGTGTGTGTGTGTGTATGTGTGTTCTCTCCACTCTGTTCCAACCAGTGTGTTCAGGGCCTTTAAAGCACCACTCTTAATAGGTGGCTGGATGGTTGCGGGGGTTCTTCTGACAGTGAGCTCCTACCTCAGGGGAGGTCAAGATTCTGCGATTCACATGAGGCAAGCTGGCGATGCAGTGTAACTGGAAATGGAAAGCAGATGTTAGTTAATTAGGAGACATGTGACAGACAAGACTTGAGCAGTGAGGTACACAAGCTACCCGGCACCAAGCAGCTGCTGTTACCGACTTCATTGTCAGTCTCATACACAAGTCACAGCATCCCCATGGAGAGAGGCAGAGATGCAAACGCAGACGATTATCAAAATAGAATTAAGCTTGATTGAATCGCATAGATTTCCTCTAGAATTTGACTCATCCCTGCCCTTCATCCTCCGGATTTTGCCTTAGCTTCCCTCGCTCTCTCTCTCCCGGCCCTTCTCTTTTCTTCACCCTGTCTTCATTTCTAAAACGCCATTTTAGCATCTGTGTGAAACTGATGAAGTAAAAAAAAGACTACAATAACAATGCAGGTTTTGTTGTCTTTACATTCTGTAGGTCTGATAACTGATTGGAGTTTAACTTTACATTAATGCTATTGGTTAACAACTTGATTTTAAATCCAAACTACTCAGATGTTAAAATGGCGATTCAGATTCATTGTCTCTTTCTCTTTGTTCCTGACCTGTGCTGGTGAGATACACTATTTCTCTTTATTTCTCTCTCCACCTCAGTGACTCTTGGGACATGGCCTCTCGTACTCTCTCTCTCCTCTCTCTCCCTCTCTCTCTCTCACTGACCATGCCTAGAATAATGCCTTGTATTGCTTGTTAATGCCTTGTAACTTAAGCATTTTACAAAGTTATTAATACTTGCATTTTGCATTCACTTCTCATGACAATTTATTGATCTTAGTCAGCTAAATAAATAATACTTGATTGCACATGGTTTTACTATAATATCACATGGAGTCAGATAGTCAGGTTTATCAAATGTAGACTGTTAAATATTACTTATCACTACCATTTTTTTTTTTTTATTGTCTCAGTTCCTGAGATCCAGACATTTTCAGAGAACATTCCTTCTGATAAATTTGCTTTTTTACCTCTCGGAGACGAGTATTGTATAAATAATAACTCAAGTAAAAAAATAAAAATAATAGTTGGTTGAAGTTGTGTGCAAATTAAAATTAAAGTAAAAGGTACTTTAAAAGAGATTTCAAGTGTGGTTTCCAGGGCTTGTCTTTTAAAGGGACTGCACGTTATGTACTGGTGTTATTGATGAAGGCATGCTTGCTCTGCCTTGCTCTGCCTTATTTGGCCTTGATCAAGAATCAATAACATTTGGAAGAAAATGCCACAGAGTGAATATAAAGGAAAAGTTTGCGTTCCATACTGTCACGAATCCCGCCGAGGATGGTGCCTCTTCCTGTTCGGGCGGCGCTCGGCGGTCGTCGTCACCGGCCTACTAGCTGCCATCGATTCTTTTCTTTTTGTTTCTGTTAGTTTGGGCTGATTGGGTGCACCTGTTTTGAGTTTAGTTTGGTGGGTAGGCTATTTAAGGGTAGGTAGCCCGCTGGCTGTTGTGCGGGCTTGTTTTCTGTTATGTTGGTGTTGGATTGTGAAGTGGATTTTGTTATTTTCTCGGAACAGTTTAGTCCGGTGTTTTTGGACTCATCTTTTCATGCGCCCGTGTGTTTTAGGGCATGATCGTTTTCCCTGTGTATTGGAAAATAAATCCACGTTCTTTAAACCTGCTCTCTGCGCTTGACTCCATCCACCCAGTACTCCTAGTAGCTCTGACACATACATTCATGGATGTATTTGAGCCCAGGAGGTGGAATTCAAGTCTGGATGAGGTGTTGTGATCAAACATGTTTAACATTGATGTCAATGTGAATCTTTATGTCTTCAAATCAACATAGGGTTTACAGACTAGGCTAATGTGATTGCCTGGGTGATTTTGATTAATCTTCATGTACCTTCATTTAAATAATACACACACACACACACACAGGCACACACACATACACACACACACACACACACAGGCACACACACACACACACACACACACACACACACACACACACACACACACACACACACACACACACACACACACACACACACACACACACACACACACACACACACAGGCAGGCACGCACACACGCGCACAGACACGCACACACACGCATACACACACACGCGCACAGGCACACACACCTCCGATCAGCAATATAATTCTGTGAAATTGATGAATGGCTAGACATTAGCCCCATTCAAACAACAGATGTTAATTCACTTCAGATGTGAATTATCAGATCATTTGTGTCAGGAAGTGGAATATGAATGACTGAGATTATCTCGTATTTGGGCCCTCCGTTGGCAGACCTACCGTCCTCTGGGCCTGCAGGTAAGATGCTGAGGGGCTTGGTGGGATGGGAGAGGTGTGTGTGTGTGTGTGTGTGTGTGTGTGTGTGTGTGTGTGTGTGTGTGTGTGTGTGTGTGTGTGTGTGTGTGTGTGTGTGTGTGTGTGTGTGTGTGTGTGTGTGTGTGTGTGTGTTAGAGAGAGAGAGATGTTTTTTAGCTCTGTATTCTATATTGGTGTAACAGTATTTGATGAGGATTAATTTAACCTGTTCTGTCATCATGGTCACCTATTTATTGGTGGAAAATACTCCAATGTAACCTCATATCCACTAGTTATTGACTATGCCACTCTCTGGCATACTTTATAAGTGTTTCTTAACCTGGTTGTTTTGGATTAATCATGTCGTTACAGCCATACAGAATTAGAGTCTTGTGTTCTGTCGTGTCTTTCCTATCATTAAATTGAAGACTTATAGTTTTTAATCAAAGATTCTCTGTAATTAGTTATTACGCGATCAACTAAATAATAACGTAACTAATTAACTAGGAAGTTGGGGCACCAGGGAAAGTATTCAGATTACAAAGTTATAATTTCCCAATATAACCTTTCAGATATTTTCATATCTGATCGATAGTCTTCTGATTAAAGATGTATTTATTTTACCTCACGTTAGTCTCATTCCAAACGTCGTAAATTGTTGGTTATCTGCACGAACCCAGTCTTCACTATGAGTCATCCATACATCAATTGTCTTAAATAGTTTATTTATTACTAACTAAGTAATTCACAGAAATGCATAAACAAACAAACAAGCTTAAAATGGTTACATGAAATGATAGGAGAATATGCCCTAGTGGGCTGAACCGGCATGGCGGCTTGTTAGACAAAGGGAAAATTGGGGGTCGACCAAGAAGTCACTACAGAGTTCATAATTATAACCATTGACATGCTAATCCTTTACACATGAACGCTCACTCATTCGGGAACAATTGCAATCAATATATATATATATATTTACGCTCAGTGTGTCGTCTTGATCGCTGGTGAAAAGTTAGTTTCTGTTGGAGAGTTTCGTCAGCTCTCTCCCTCGTGGTTAAACTCGTGGTTAAACGTGGTTAAACTCTTAGACTATACCGACAGAATAAGAACAAGTCTTTGATATTGACTACTAGTCTGCAGCTAGGAATTCGGTTTTATTGAACGCGAAGAACGACAACCGCCGAAACATCCATTCTATAACGAATGTCACTCTGAACTATCCACAACTCTGTCGTGGTTATTGTGGATAGTTCAGAGTGACATTCGTTATAGAATGGATGTTTCGGGGGTTGTCGTTCTTCGCGTTCAATAAAACCGAATTCCTAGCTGCAGACTAGTAGTCAATATCAAAGACTTGTTCTTATTCTGTCGGTATAGTCTAAGAGTTTAACCACGTGGTATGGTTAAAAGATTCAGCAATGGTACACAACCTTCGTTCTCCTTCTAATGGAGAAAAACATGGTCTAGTGATAATTTCTCAGAGTTGGGTTTTTATCCGGAATTGCAGAAAGGATGTCTGACCCTAACTGGGCTCAGGGCCGGTCCTTTGATTTAGTTCAAATCAAAAGGGAATTGTATTTTTCTTCATTAAACAGTCCAAAATCATATTGCACAATTATACAAACAGTATCCTACTCACTCATTCATCTTATACAACAATTAGATGTAAACCTCATATCTGAGGCTATTATATAAACAGCGGTATGGTAATGTAGCCACACAGTCTCCCATGAGTTTCCCAAGTTGTGACAAACGGACCAGTTCATAGCTGGAATATTCACCGATCTTTTATACTTTTCCCGGAACATGAAATGTGTTCGTACCTCAAGTTCTGTGAGGTGGAAGAAATGCCTTTGTTCTCTGTGAAAGTTTACCCCCTCTCTAATACTGTGTGACCATGAGGCAGGGTCTTCCTTAGGAATTTACGACCTCTCTTTGACCACAGCAACCTAGTTGAAGGAGGAAAGGGGTAGGCAGGGAGTGGCAGGGAGAGGGGGATGGGGCTTGCTATACCCAAACAGGCAACGTCATGACAGTTCTCTGGAGATATTTTTATTCTCGGTATAAAGTTAACCAAAGGAAAAGCAGAGCAACTCTGCCCTCTCCCCTCTTCTCTCTCCTTCTTCCCTCTCCCCTCTCCTCTCCTCCCCTCTCCCCTCTTCTCTCACCTTCGCCCCTCTCCCCTTTCCTCTCCTCCTTCACCCCTCTCCTTTCCTCCTTCTCTCCTCCTCCTTCTCCCCTCTCCCCTCTCTCTCCTTCTCCCCTCTCCTCTCTCCTTAGCCCCTCTCCTCTCCACCTTCTCCCCTCTCCCCTTTTCTCTCTCCTTCTCCCCTCTCCCCTCTTTTCTCTCCTTCACCCCTCTCCTCTCTCATACTTCCCTCTCCCCTTCTCCCTTCTTCTCTCTCCTTTGCCCCTCTCCCCTCTCCACCTTCTCTCCTCTCCCCTCTTCTCTCCTCCTTCTCCCCTCTCCCCTCTTCCCTCTCCTTCTCCCCTCTCCCTTCTCCCCTCGTCTCTCTCCTTCTTCCCTCTCCTCTCCTCCTTCTCCCCTCTTCCCTCTCCTCTCCTCCTTCTCCCCTCTCCCCTCTTCTCTCTCCTTCTCCCCTCTCCTATCCTCCTTCTCTCCTCTTCTCTCTCCTTCTCCTCTCTCCCCTCTTCTCTCTCCTTCTCCCCTCTCCTCTCCTCCTTCTCCCCTCTTCCCTCTCCTATCTTCCTTCTCCCCTCTCCCCTCTCCTATCTTCCTTCTCCCCTCTCCCCTCTTCTCTCTCCTTCTCCCCTCTCCTATCCTCCTCTCCTCTTCTCTCTCCTTCTCCCCTCTCCTCTCCTCTCCTCCTTCTCCCCTCTCCTCTCCTCCTTCTCCCCTCTCCCCGCCTCCAACTCCACCACAACCACCAGTCCCAGAGGTGTACAACTAAGGTGGCAAAACAAAGGGAAAGATTTCAAAACATGCATTGAGAATAACTCTGAATATAAAACATGTCGGATCCCAAAGGTAGAAAGTTGAGATTTGTTGCCGCCGGTACCCACAGAATATGCCAGTACAGTAACCACCGAAGGTACAATAATTGGGTCAGGTGAAAAAAAGGGGGGAAATGCTTTCTCCCCACCCACTGCAGTCATCAACCACTCATATTGTTGTATGTACACAGCTCCCACTTGCTATGGATATGCCATGAAATGCTAAGCCAGTCCAAGACATTACCACTATGATGGCTTGATAAATTAATGGACAAGACTTTCAAGACGCTAAGAAATCCCAGGCTATTCTTTCCCAGTTGACCTTTTGGGCTATAGGCCTAAATGCAGCATCAGGCATGTGCTTCGCCTGATTACCCCGATGCCTTGGATCTCTCTCCGGCCACAGACTGGCGTGTCTCTGGGAATCAGGCAGTCTACACTGAGGCCTGGGCCAGGCGGCTGGGCCACACAGAGAGCAGCTGGCCCACACCGTGCCACGGCCAGAAAGAGAGGACGCCAGCCGTCATATTATTAGCAGGGCTATTATCCCTGATCTGATGTCCTCTCCTCTGCTCAGCTGGGAGGTGTCAGGGCAGGGCTAGCCTCTCGGCTGAAGTCAGTGACATCTCCATCGCCGGGCCAGCATGGGGCTATCACATCCACAGCTCTCCAGACAGGCGTGAAATATGTCCGCTCGTTCACTTGCTGTAGCTTTGAAATCCCACGCCTGTCCATACTGTAGCATAGTGCTGCTTCCCAAATGGCACCCTATTCCTCTTGCAGGGCACTACTTTTGACCAGGGGCCATAGAGCTAAAGTAGTGCACTATAAAGGGAATAGGGTGCCATTTGGAACTGTCTGTGGAGCTGAGGAGGGCTGTCATATCCATGGCTGAGCTGGGCTGGGAGACGAGTCTGTGATGGTCCAGGATTGGCCTGGGAGCTGTCTGGTCTGGTCTGTGGGTGGGCTGGGGTAGATGGACAGGGATGGGTGATAGCAGCCTAATGATGGTGATGGCTATGGCTATCTGAGGCGTCATGTCCGTCCCAGGCCTGACCACCTCCAGGCGGTATGGGTCCATCTCCTCAGACAGGCCGGTGCCGGACCATTTTCTAATGGGTCTAATTGGTCTGGAGATCAGCTCCAAGGTCCGGTATCTCCCCTGACAAAAGCCTTCTCCATCCCTCGCCTCCTCTGGGTGTCCACAGCTCCACGCTAACTAGAGAATATGCTAGAAAAACGCTACCGCTAAATTAACGACACCAACAGTCATCTGAGATGTGCAGTTAGAGCCGAACACTAATGGTGTCATCTTCGGTGTCATTTCCCGGTGGGTAGCTGGAGTGTGACCAATGCCAGGGCTGTGTGTGTGTGTGTGTGTGTGTGTGTGTGTGTGTGTGTGTGTGTGTGTGTGTGTGTGTGTGTGTGTGTGTGTGTGTGTGTGTGTCTGGGTGTGTCTGTGTGTCTGTGTGTGTGTGTGTGTGTGTGTGTGTGTGTGTGAGTGTGTGTATGTGTGTGTGTGTGTGTGTGTGTGTGTGTTAGCAGATACCCATAGACTTCTAGTCATTGCGCTAATGCTAGTTAGCATTGGCTTGCAAAACTACCTCTAATTTCCTTCACACTGGACACAGAGACAGAAAAATGGTATCCAAGATTTCATCTGACTCTTTGCCATAATCCCGAAGTATTCCCTTAAAACAGTGACAGAGTTTAATGGCTCTGATAAGAGAAAACTGAGGATCGATCAACAACATTCTAGTTACTCCACAATAGTAACCTGAACAACAGAGTGAAAAGAAGGAAGCCTGTACAGAAAAAAAATATTCCGAAACATGCATCCTGTTTGCAATGAGGCACTAAAGTAAAACTGCAACAACAAAAAAATGGTAAAGAAATTAACTTTTTGTCCTGAATACAAAGCGTTACGTTTGGGACAAATCCAACACAACATATCACTGAGTACCACTCGTCATATTTTCAAGCATAGTGGTGGCTGCATCATGTTGTGGGTATGCTTGTCATCGGCAAGGACTAAGGAGTTTTTGGGGGATAAAAATAAATGAAATTGAGCTAAGCACAGGCAAACCTGGTTCAGTAGGCTTTCCAAAAGACATTGGGAGACAAATTCACCTTTCAGCAGGACAATAACCTAAAACACAAGGCCAAATGTACAATGGAGTTGCTTACGAAGACGACATTGTATGTTCCTGAGTGGCCTAGTTACAGTTTTGACTTATCTCAGCTTGAATATCTATGGCAAGACTTGAAAATGACCGTCTAGCAATGATCAACAACCAACTTGGCAGAGCTTGAATAATTTTAAAAGGAATAATGTGCAAATATTGTACAATCCAGGTGTGCAAAGCTCTTAGAGACTCAGAAAGACTCAAAGCTGTAATCGCTGCCGAAGGTGCTTCCACAAAATATTGACTCAGGGGTGTAAATACATATGTAAATAAGACATTTCTGTATTTCATTTTCAATAAATGTACAAAACTTTCTAAAACCATGTTTTCAATTTGTCATCATGAGGTATTGTGTGTAGTAATTTTTTTTGGTTTCCATTTTGAATTCAGGGTAAAATGTGGCATAAGTCAAGGGGTATGAATGCTTTCTGAAGGAACTGTAAACACACCATATACACACTTACTCACAACACACTACATTGTCACTTTCACACAAAACCCACATACATTCACATATACCAAATACGCACACAACACAAACACGCATACCAACATATCCCCCACACGCATATAGTTAGTACACATTGCACACACAGACACACGCACTCACACACACACACTTTTACACTCATCATTTGCTGCTGCTAATCTGTTCTATATTTGACTCTTATTATTATCTATCCTGATGCCTAGTCACTTCACCCTGCCTTCATGTACATATCTACCTCAAATACCTTATTATTATCTATCCTGATGCCAAGTCACGTTACCCTGCCTTCATGTACATATCTACCTCAAATACCTTATTATTATCTATCCTGATATCTAGTCACTTTACCCTGCCTTCATGTACATATCTACCTCAAATACCTTATTATTATCTATCCTGATGCCAAATCACTTTACCCTGCCTTCATGTACATATCTACCTCAAATACCTTATTATCTAGCCTGATGCCTAGTCACTTCACCCTGCCTTCATGTACATATCTACCTCAAATACCTTATTATCATCTATCCTGATGCCTAGTCACTTTACCCTGCCTTCATGTACATATCTACCTCAAATACCTTATTATTATCTATCCTGATGTCTAGTCACTTTACCCTGCCTTCATGTACATATCTACCTCAAATACCTTATTATTATCTACACTGATGTCTAGTCACTTTACCCTGCCTTCATGTACATATCTACCTCAAATACCTTATTATTATCTATCCTGATGCCAAATCACTTTACCCTGCCTTCATGTACATATCTACCTCAAATACCTTATTATTATCTATCCTGATGCCTAGTCACTTTACCCTGCCTTCATGCACATATCTACCTCAAATACCTTATTATTATCTACCCTGATGTCTAGTCACTTTACCCTGCCTTCATGTACATATCTACCTCAAATACCTTATTATTATCTATCCTGATGCCTAGTCACTTTACCCTGCCTTCATGTACATATCTACCTCAAATACCTTATTATTATCTACCCTGATGCCTAGTCACTTTACCCTGCCTTCATGTACATATCTACCTCAAATACCTTATTATCTACCCTGATGCCTAGTCACTTTACCCTGCCTTCATGTACATATCTACCTCAAATACCTTATTATTATCTACCCTGATGTCTAGTCACTTTACCCTGCCTTCATGTACATATCTACCTCAAATACCTTATTATTATCTACCCTGATGTCTAGTCACTTTACCCTGCCTTCATGTACATATCTACCTCAAATACCTTATTATTATCTACCCTGATGCCTAGTCACTTTACCCTGCCTTCATGTACATATCTACCTCAAATACCTTATTATCTAGCCTGATGCCTAGTCACTTCACCCTGCCTTCATGTACATATCTACCTCAAATACCTTATTATTATCTATCCTGATGTCTAGTCACTTTACCCTGCCTTCATGTACATATCTACCTCAAATACCTTATTATTATCTCTCCTGATGCCTAGTCACTTTACCCTGCCTTCATGTACATATCTACCTCAAATACCTTATTATTATCTACCCTGATGCCTAGTCACTTTACCCTGCCTTCATGTACATATCTACCTCAAATACCTTATTATTATCTACCCTGATGTCTAGTCACTTTACCCTGCCTTCATGTACATATCTACCTCAAATACCTTATTATTATCTACCCTGATGCCTAGTCACTTTACCCTGCCTTCATGTACATATCTACCTCAAATACCTTATTATCTAGCCTGATGCCTAGTCACTTTACCCTGCCTTCATGTACATATCTACCTCAAATACCTTATTATTATCTACCCTGATGCCTAGTCACTTTACCCTGCCTTCATGTACATATCTACCTCAAATACCTTATTATTATCTACCCTGATGCCTAGTCACTTTACCCTGCCTTCATGTACATATCTACCTCAAATACCTTATTATTATCTATCCTGATGTCTAGTCACTTTACCCTGCCTTCATGTACATATCTACCTCAAATACCTTATTATTATCTATCCTGATGTCTAGTCACTTTACCCTGCCTTCATGTACATATCTACCTCAAATACCTTATTATTATCTACCCTGATGCCTAGTCACTTTACCCTGCCTTCATGTACATATCTACCTCAAATACCTTATTATTATCTATCCTGATATCTAGTCACTTTACCCTGCCTTCATGTACATATCTACCTCAAATACCTTATTATTATCTATCCTGATGTCTAGTCACTTTACCCTGCCTTCATGTACATATCTACCTCAAATACCTTATTATTATCTATCCTGATGCCTAGTCACTTTACCCTGCCTTCATGTACATATCTACCTCAAATACCTTATTATTATCTATCCTGATATCTAGTCACTTTACCCTGCCTTCATGTACATATCTACCTCAAATACCTTATTATTATCTATCCTGATGCCTAGTCACTTTACCCTGCCTTCATGTACATATCTACCTCAAATACCTTATTATTATCTATCCTGATATCTAGTCACTTTACCCTGCCTTCATGTACATATCTACCTCAAATACCTTATTATTATCTATCCTGATGTCTAGTCACTTTACCCTGCCTTCATGTACATATCTACCTCAAATACCTTATTATTATCTATCCTGATGTCTAGTCACTTTACCCTGCCTTCATGTACATATCTACCTCAAATACCTTATTATTATCTATCCTGATGCCTAGTCACTTTACCCTGCCTTCATGTACATATCTACCTCAAATACCTTATTATTATCTATCCTGATGTCTAGTCACTTTACCCTGCCTTCATGTACATATCTACCTCAAATACCTTATTATTATCTCTCCTGATGCCTAGTCACTTTACCCTGCCTTCATGTACATATCTACCTCAAATACCTTATTATTATCTCTCCTGATGTCTAGTCACTTTACCCTGCCTTCATGTACATATCTACCTCAAATACCTTATTATTATCTATCCTGATGTCTAGTCACTTTACCCTGCCTTCATGTACATATCTACCTCAAATACCTTATTATTATCTACCCTGATGCCTAGTCACTTTACCCTGCCTTCATGTACATATCTACCTCAAATACCTTATTATTATCTACCCTGATGCCTAGTCACTTTACCCTGCCTTCATGTACATATCTACCTCAAATACCTTATTATTATCTATCCTGATGCCTAGTCACTTTACCCTGCCTTCATGTACATATCTACCTCAAATACCTTATTATTATCTCTCCTGATGTCTAGTCACTTTACCCTGCCTTCATGTACATATCTACCTCAAATACCTTATTATTATCTATCCTGATATCTAGTCACTTTACCCTGCCTTCATGTACATATCTACCTCAAATACCTTATTATTATCTATCCTGATATCTAGTCACTTTACCCTGCCTTCATGTACATATCTACCTCAAATACCTTATTATTATCTATCCTGATATCTAGTCACTTTACCCTGCCTTCATGTACATATCTACCTTATTATTATCTATCCTGATGTCTAGTCACTTTACCCTGCCTTCATGTACATATCTACCTCAAATACCTTATTATTATCTATCCTGATGTCTAGTCACTTTACCCTGCCTTCATGCACATATCTGCCTCAAATGCCTCGTACCTCTGCACATTGATCTGGTACTAAGTTTGCAAGAAAGGCATTTCACTGAACTTGCTCCATTCTTGGTTGTTTTATAATAATAATAATAATTTTATTCCTGTGGTGTTACTATTTTATTTTTAAACTCTTGTAAGCAAGCATTCCATGGTAAAGTCTACAGTAGTTGTACTGTATTCGGTAGATATGACAAATAACATTTTATTTTATTTGAGTTGATTTGTGTGTGTATGTTTGTGTGTGTGTGTGTGTGTGTGTGTGTGTGTGTGTGTGTGTGTGTGTGAGGGCCTTGCACGGTTCTTAAGGGCTGTAGTGATGTTATCTCTCTTGACCAGTCTACAGTGGGACGATGCTGACCTTAATTGCTCTAATGCTGTTTTCAGCCATAGTGTGTCTGTGGCTCTCTGACTCTCTGGCTCCCTGGCCTGGATACCATCGATCCGTCACACAGATTGTCCCTTGTCAAATCAAAGACACTGTTAATTAGCAGAGGGAATGGGAGCGGGAGGAAATGATAATGAATATCAGTAGATTAACACTTTCATTAAATAATCAAAATAGACTGTGCAGCTGGCATAGTGACCCGCGCGCTCTTAATATCCAATAGGACTATTCCACTATAATCTCAGCATTAATACTAGAAACAGAGAACGAAGAGCAGTTTCTTGCTATCTACAGTACGTCTCCTAAATACTTAATTTATACGTTGACAATAAAATAGGATTTATTACATAAAGGATGTGCAACTATGCTGTTTAAACAGCTTGGTAATGGTAATCAGTGTGATGTTTAATCTAATTGAATAGGGCCCCTCCTGAGAGGTAGTTATTTAGTAGAGAGCAAGAGAACTAACACCGTGGACGGCTCTGCTCTAGCCCGACAAGGCCTGCCATGTTGTTAATCAGGGTATAAATATGCAGATAGTCCTAATACACATTAAATTAATGAACCACTGGTTCCCACCACCATACACTCATGAAGCCGTTAGATGTGTTGAAAGTGGAAAGTGTGATTGTAGTGGATGAGGTGTAATGGATGATATGGATACGTCGGAGCATTATGAGTGGAAAGTGTGATTGTAGTGGATGAGGTGTAATGGACGATATGGATACGTCGGAGCATTATGAGTGGAACATGTGATTGTGGTGGATGAGGTGTAATGGACGATATGGATACGTCAGAGCATTATGAGTGGAACATGTGATTGTGGTGGATGAGGTGTAATGGACGATATGGATACGTCGGAGCATTATGAGTGGAAAGTGTGATTGTGGTGGATGAGGTGTAATGGACGATATGGATACGTCAGAGCATTATGAGTGGAAAGTGTGAGTGTGGTGGATGAGGTGTAATGGACGATATGGATACGTCAGAGCATTATGAGTGGAAAGTGTGATTGTGGTGGATGAGGTGTAATGGACGATATGGATACGTCAGAGCATTATGAGTGGAACATGTGATTGTGGTGGATGAGGTGTAATGGACGATATGGATACGTCGGAGCATTATGAGTGGAACATGTGATTGTGGTGGATGAGGTGTAATGGACGATATGGATACGTCAGAGCATTATGAGTGGAAAGTGTGATTGTGGTGGATGAGGTGTAATGGACGATATGGATACGTCAGAGCATTATGAGTGGAAAGTGTGATTGTGGTGGATGAGGTGTAATGGACGATATGGATACGTCAGAGCATTATGAGTGGAAAGTGTGATTGTGGTGGATGAGGTGTAATGGACGATATGGATACGTCGGAGCATTATGAGTGGAAAGTGTGATTGTGGTGGATGAGGTGTAATGGACGATATGGATACGTCAGAGCATTATGAGTGGAACGTGTGATTGTGGTGGATGAGGTGTAATGGACGATATGGATACGTCAGAGCATTATGAGTGGAACATGTGATTGTGGTGGATGAGGTGTAATGGACGATATGGATACGTCAGAGCATTATGAGTGGAAAGTGTGATTGTGGTGGATGAGGTGTAATGGACGATATGGATACGTCAGAGCATTATGAGTGGAACATGTGATTGTGGTGGATGAGGTGTAATGGATGATATGGATACGTCAGAGCATTATGAGTGGAAAGTGTGATTGTGGTGGATGAGGTGTAATGGACGATATGGATACGTCAGAGCATTATGAGTGGAAAGTGTGATTGTGGTGGATGAGGTGTAATGGACGATATGGATACGTCAGAGCATTATGAGTGGAAAGTGTGATTGTGGTGGATGAGGTGTAATGGACGATATGGATACGTCGGAGCATTATGAGTGGAAAGTGTGATTGTGGTGGATGAGGTGTAATGGACGATATGGATACGTCGGAGCATTATGAGTGGAAAGTGTGATTGTGGTGGATGAGGTGTAATGGACGATATGGATACGTCAGAGCATTATGAGTGGAAAGTGTGATTGTGGTGGATGAGGTGTAATGGACGATATGGATACGTCGGAGCATTATGAGTGGAAAGTGTGATTGTGGTGGATGAGGTGTAATGGACGATATGGATACGTCGGAGCATTATGAGTGGAAAGTGTGATTGTGGTGGATGAGGTGTAATGGATGATATGGATACGTCGGAGCATTATGAGTGGGAAGTGTGATTGTGGTGGATGAGGTGTAATGGACGATATGGATACGTCGGAGCATTATGAGTGGAAAGTGTGATTGTGGTGGATGAGGTGTAATGGACGATATGGATACGTCAGAGCATTATGAGTGGAACATGTGATTGTGGTGGATGAGGTGTAATGGACGATATGGATACGTCGGAGCATTATGAGTGGAACATGTGATTGTGGTGGATGAGGTGTAATGGACGATATGGATACGTCAGAGCATTATGAGTGGAAAGTGTGATTGTGGTGGATGAGGTGTAATGGACGATATGGATACGTCAGAGCATTATGAGTGGAAAGTGTGATTGTGGTGGATGAGGTGTAATGGACGATATGGATACGTCAGAGCATTATGAGTGGAAAGTGTGATTGTGGTGGATGAGGTGTAATGGACGATATGGATACGTCGGAGCATTATGAGTGGAACATGTGATTGTGGTGGATGAGGTGTAATGGACGATATGGATACGTCGGAGCATTATGAGTGGAACATGTGATTGTGGTGGATGAGGTGTAATGGACGATATGGATACGTCAGAGCATTATGAGTGGAAAGTGTGATTGTGGTGGATGAGGTGTAATGGACGATATGGATACGTCAGAGCATTATGAGTGGAAAGTGTGATTGTGGTGGATGAGGTGTAATGGACGATATGGATACGTCAGAGCATTATGAGTGGAAAGTGTGATTGTGGTGGATGAGGTGTAATGGACGATATGGATACGTCGGAGCATTATGAGTGGAAAGTGTGATTGTGGTGGATGAGGTGTAATGGACGATATGGATACGTCAGAGCATTATGAGTGGAACGTGTGATTGTGGTGGATGAGGTGTAATGGACGATATGGATACGTCAGAGCATTATGAGTGGAACATGTGATTGTGGTGGATGAGGTGTAATGGACGATATGGATACGTCAGAGCATTATGAGTGGAAAGTGTGATTGTGGTGGATGAGGTGTAATGGACGATATGGATACGTCAGAGCATTATGAGTGGAACATGTGATTGTGGTGGATGAGGTGTAATGGACGATATGGATACGTCAGAGCATTATGAGTGGAAAGTGTGATTGTGGTGGATGAGGTGTAATGGACGATATGGATACGTCAGAGCATTATGAGTGGAAAGTGTGATTGTGGTGGATGAGGTGTAATGGACGATATGGATACGTCAGAGCATTATGAGTGGAAAGTGTGATTGTGGTGGATGAGGTGTAATGGACGATATGGATACGTCGGAGCATTATGAGTGGAAAGTGTGATTGTGGTGGATGAGGTGTAATGGACGATATGGATACGTCGGAGCATTATGAGTGGAAAGTGTGATTGTGGTGGATGAGGTGTAATGGACGATATGGATACGTCAGAGCATTATGAGTGGAAAGTGTGATTGTGGTGGATGAGGTGTAATGGACGATATGGATACGTCGGAGCATTATGAGTGGAAAGTGTGATTGTGGTGGATGAGGTGTAATGGACGATATGGATACGTCGGAGCATTATGAGTGGAAAGTGTGATTGTGGTGGATGAGGTGTAATGGATGATATGGATACGTCGGAGCATTATGAGTGGGAAGTGTGATTGTGGTGGATGAGGTGTAATGGACGATATGGATACGTCGGAGCATTATGAGTGGAAAGTGTGATTGTGGTGGATGAGGTGTAATGGACGATATGGATACGTCGGAGCATTATGAGTGGAAAGTATGATTGTGGTGGATGAGGTGTAATGGACGATATGGATACGTCGGAGCATTATGAGTGGAAAGTGTGTGCTTACGTATTTTAAGGAATGTAGTTGTCTGTAAAATAAAGTCATAATGGTTTTAATGTTGAGACATGAAACAGCAAGTCTTCTTTTATCCTGGAAATCCTGATGGCAGTGTAATCAAAAAATCTGACAAACAATCAGGCAAACCAAAATACACATATACTAATATTTAATAATATATAAGCAACAGAATGACATGTCCATATTTTATAAGAATGCCTTTTTGTGTGGCTCAGCCTTTTTTTTTTATTCCCCCTCTTTTCTTTGAGGCAATCTCTCTCTCTCTCTATCTCTCTCTATCTCTCTCTCTCTCTCTCTCTCTCTCTCTCTCTCTCTCTCTGTCTCTCTCTCTGTTTCTCTCTCTGTCTCTCTCTGTCTCTCTCTCTGTCTCTCTCTCTGTCTCTCTCTCTGTCTCTCTCTCTGTCTCTCTCTCTCTCTATCTCTCATATACATCTGTAGAAATTGATTTCCTCTTTACAAGAGAAGATAAAGACCTTGGCAACAGAAATACCTGTAAGTGAAGGATAATTATGTCGAGAGACACCCCCCGCGAGCCCATTCTCCAAGGCCCAAGAACATGCATTTAAAAACTCAATAGCGCTCGACAGCGTCACACCAATGAGGCCCAGATTTGATAAAAATTATAGTTATTTTGCTCTCACTTCTTCTATTAAGATAAGCATCTTGTTCAGGGCCTCGTTTCCCATTTGCCCATTTGATCGTACCAGATGCATCGTTATTTTACGAGCCAATTTATTTCGAAAGTGTTTCCCAAACAAGCACGCAGAGAGAATGTTCTCTAACTACGTCGTTAGACCATGTGTCCATACTGATAGGATTGAAAGAAAAGCAGCGGTTCTTTCCATTCAAATCTTAGCTTAACATTAGAATTATTCCACAATACTGACGATGGATCAGGTCCTAGAGAGATATTTCCAACTATGGCTGCAAATAGGCTATTGAGGCGGCTTATTATGCTTACCCAATACTAATGCACTAAATCACAGATTGGGCACATCATTGCGCACATGTTGTCAAACATAATGAAACACATTGAGGCAGAAATTACAGACAGTAGCCTAGTGACAAAATAGAACTCAATTCATTGAACATGAAATTGATTGATATGATTGAAATAGCCTATATAGGCCAGTGTAGCCTACACTCTTAGAAAAAGGGAGATATCTAAAACCCTTTGAAGAACCCTTTTTGGTTCCAGGTAGAACCTTTTTGGGTTCGATATATAACCCTTTTCACAGAGGGTTCCAATTAGAACCCAAAAGGATTATACCTGGAACCTAAAAGGGTTCTACTTAGAACCAGAAAGGGTTATCCTATGGGGACAACCGAAGAACCCTTTTGCAACCCTTTTTTCTAAGAGTGTACGTATATTTTAATGCAGTCATCTCAGTTTTCATTTGAAGCAACATTTGATCCTTCACTTGTTTTTTAGAATTGTTAATACGTTGGCAACTTTGTATTTGTAGTCAATCTTGTTCTGAGGTTATCGGCAGTGACAGTCAGTCAGATAGCCTAAACATCTTGATTCTATGTTTAGCAGAGATCTTCTGTGAAGAAAGTGGCACAGAAAGCCAAAGAAACATCTAATAATGCACTTTGGCTGCTCTATGAGTGGACTGGATAGCTAGTAGATGTGCTAAGGTTTTTTAGAGCCATGTTTCTAATGAAGGCTCTGGGAAACACATCGGCTACAGTACACCATTTGTATATAAAGTGCCTTGCAAAAGTATTCATCCCCCTTGGCGTTTTCCTATTTTGTTGCATTACAACCTGTACATTAAATAGATTTTTATTTTTATTTCATGTAATGGACATACACAAAATAGTCCAAATTGGTGAAGTGAAAGTGAAATGAAAAAATAAAAAATAAAAAATAATATTTAAAAAAGTGGTGCGTGCACGGAAAAGTGGTGCATGCATATGTATTCACCCCCTTTGCTATGAATCCCCTAAATAAGATCTGGTGCAACCAATTACCTTCAAAAGTCACATAATTAGTTAAATAAAGTTCACCTGTGTGCAATCTAAGTGCCACACGCTCTCAGTATACATAAACCTGTTCTGAAAGGCCCCAGAGTCTGCAACACCACTAAGCAAGGGGCACCACCAAGCAAGCAGCACCATGAAGACCAAGGAGCTCTCCAAACAGGTCGGGGACAAAGTTGTGGAGAAGTACAGATCAGTGTTGGGTTATAAAAGCATATCATAAACTTTGAACGTCCCACGGAGCAACATTAAATCTATTATTAAAAAAATGGAAAGAATATGGCACCACAACCAACCTGCCAAGAGAGGACCGCCTACCAAAACTCACGGACCAGGCAAGGAGGGCATTAATCAGAGGGGCAACAAAGAGACCAAAGATAACCCTGAAGGAGCTGCAAAGCTCCACAGCGGAGATTGGAGTATCTGTCCATAGGACCACTTTAAGCCATACACTTCATAGAGCTGGACTTTATGGAAAAGTGGCCAGAAAAAAAGCCATTGCTTAAAGAAAAAAATAAGAAAATACGTTGGGTGTTCGGCATGTTTGAGACTCCCCAAACATACGGAAGATGGTAGTCTGGTCAGATGAGACTAAATTGAGCTTTTCGGCCATCAAGGAAAATGTTATGTATGGTGCAAACCCAACACCTCTCATCACCCCAAGAACATTATCCCCACAGTGAAGCATGGTGGTGGCAGCATCATGCTGTGGGGATGTTTTTCATCGGCAGGGACTGTGAAACTGGTCAGAATTGAAGGAATGATGGATGGCACTGAATACAGGGAAATTCTTGAGGGAAACCTGTTTCAGTCCTCCAAAGATTTAAGACTGGGATGGAGGTTCACCTTCCAGCAGGACAGTGACCCTAAGCATACTGCTAAAGCAACAATTGAATGGTTTAAGGGGAAACATTTAAATGTCTTGGAATGTCCTAGTCAAATCCCAGACCTCATTCCAATTGAACATCTGTAGTATGACTTAAAGATTGCTGTACACCAGTGGAACCCATCCAACTTGAAGGAGCTGGAGCTGTTTTGCCTTGAAGAATGGGCAAAAATCCTATTGGCTAGATGTGACATACCCCAAGAGACTTGCAGCTGTAATTGCTGTAAAAGATGGCTCTACAAAGTATTGACTTCGGGGGAGTGAATAGTTATGCATGCTCAAGTTTTCAGTTTTTTTGTGTTATTTCTTGTTTGTTTCACAATAAAAAATATTTTGCATCTTCAAAGTGTTGTGTAAATCAAATGATAAATCCCCCCAAAAAATATATTTTAAATCCAGGTTGTAAGGCAACAAAAGTCAACAAAATAGGAAAAATGCCAAAGGTGGTGAATACTTTCCCGAGTCACTGTCCATATAAAGAGGCCTGGTTCAAATGATAATTTCCCACACACTGCTTCACACTGCTTTGCATAAAAGGGAACTCTGCGGGGTCTCCACTGTTACCACTGTTACCTGTAAAAAGCATCTCAGAATGTTTTCATACGTATGCCTTTCGCTCTGCTTTTCTCTCTAACTCTCTTTATCAAATATAGGAAGAGGGAAAGAGTCAATCAATTGTTTGCCTGCCTTTTGGTGTGTTGTTGCATTTCACCTTTGTTTCATATGAAATCATAAGCCCCTGAGATACATCAATACCTTTGATGGGGTAAATATGCAAAGTAATGCTAAAATTCCACTTGAAATAACAGTGATTTAATTTTGCGGAAACTAACCAATACACTGTAACTCATGTTTGATTGTTTTTGATTGAAAGGCTGGAAGGTCCAGCTTTGGGCTTTGCGCCCCTGGCAAACCATTCCTATTCCCGATAACTATTTTGATGGACTACACATTTTCTTACAGTTACCTACTTAAACAATGCTGCTGTGTTTTATTTGATCAGTATTTTCCACAAGCATGTTAAATGGATGCTTTGGCAATGCAGCCCTTTATCTACTTTCCCAGAGTCAGATGAACTCATGGATACAATGTTTACGTCTCTGCGTGCAGTTTGAAGGAATTTGCTAATTAGCGCTAGCACAACTGGTAACTAACTGACTGGAAGTCTATGTGTATCTACTGCTAGGTAGTTTCGCGAGCCAATGCTAACTAGCGTAGGTGCATAACTCATAGGCGTGTATCGTATGACTTCCTCATGATCAATACATGTAAGTCTTCAAAACTTTAAAACAATTTTCAACCCCTCTGAAAAAGCTGCCACCAAGGGTGGAAACAAAACCCTAATCACCTGGAAGAATAAAAACAAGAACAAGAAGTGTTTTAGTCTCTCTCCTCTGTACTTCCCAGGTGACAACTATGCCAGGGCCTGAAACCCTGCAGTATAATTATCCCATTGTATCTCTGTCAGCTCCAAGGTGCTACTCTAACAGGGCGAGAACACCATCAGATCCACAAACTTATTCCAGTGCAGGAAGCCCAGGGGACCAACCATCTCTTTAACAAAGCCCATCTGCGCTTTAAATATCTCTAAGTACATTCCCCCGTCCCTCTGAGCTTCACGCTTCCTCTTTGTATGGAAAGATCTTTGGTGGAGAGAGTGTTGTTTTCCACTTCTTTTTCCGGCAGGCAGGCAGGCGATGGGTTTGAGATGGGAGGTAATGTGAGTGGCACTGTGTTTAATGATGCACACATCCAATGTCGTGGAGTCTGGCTGTCCCACGAGTCCTGGTTTGAGTGACTCGTCTGATGTTTGGGTCTTTTTAATAGGACATCAAAACTGGAGTGGCACAGAGAACGCCAGAAAGGAACATGGACGTAGAAGCTAGAAGCTAACTCTGCCTCTCATAGAACTATCACAGAAACTCCCCTCACTATACTGATCACCGTCTCAACACAATGAGGGAGAGAGAGAGAGAGAGCGAGAGATCATACAATGGACAATGGGAAGAGAGATATCAGATGTACAATGCAGAGTTATAATTATTAACCTGGTTCTAAAACACTGTAAGGATAACGTTGGAACATTTCACCCGACAATAATAGAGTACAAATATGATCAAACTAATTAGAAAGGTGTTAGTGTGAGTATTTAAGGAAGTTATGAAGTTCCTAATAGATTATTGAACATTTCATTAAAAGTTGTGTGTTATTGTTTAAATACATTTGGAAGTCTTGAGCAAACGGAAATGATGACTGACTAAATCGTGTTTAGAAACTGATTGTTTTAAATTCATCAATGTTTAATTATTTTCTTTTAAATGAAAACCTCTGTTTTTAATTTAGGAGTTTAATTGCAATTTAATTATTTATGACCTTGTATTACTAAATTAGTAAATAAATTATACTCCAGAGAATTTAAAAAACAAATAAACGCTAGGACAAAGTATAAACACCTGAAAAGATTGCAATGAAAGGACTTGTTTGAAACAAACAAATGTACGTTTTCAATTAAGAGGCTTCTTGTATTGTTACTCGAACTGGCATAGTGTCTTCTGGGCCCCATTTGATAGATTGTGTTAGAAAGATGTTGCACCTCGTTTAATTAGAATGAGAAAACTTTATAATCTATCAAATGAGCAATTCAAAAAAACGAATTTCAGTCTTTCTTGTTAGCATTAACATTGTATTTGGTTGTGACTTCTTTGACTACACCCTTAGCATTGGTATTGCACAACAGCACTGTAATAATGCCACTGTAATATGTATACACCACTTCTCTTTGTGCTTTCTTCTGTTTTCCCCACTCTCTCTTAACCCTTTAATGCATAAGGTGTGTGAGCAACCCTAACTAGGTCAAACTATCTGAAGAACTAAACACAACAAACTTTCGGTTGTAGAAGCCCTCACAGAGATAGAGTGGAAAGGAAAGATAAAAACGATACACTTGTCACAAACTTGACACTTTTCTCCTTTTCCTGAGGAAAAGACGGGGGTGAAAAATAAAATTTCAAAGGGAATCTTTGTACCATTGTTCTGTAGTTTTTGCTTTACCTATCATAGCAATGAAATCAACACTTATCTTGTCAATGACATCTGGCAAATTTCCACACATTAAGAGGAAGTGGGGCTTGCCGTTCAGAAGGGGGATCTGACTGTGTAATACCTTAGCTGTCCCTAGGGCAGGAGCATGGCGGAGCATCTTCTCTCTGCTCAGGTTCTGCTCAGAACAAGTTCTGGTTTTGAAAGGTTGTGATTCTCAGCCATGGAGACAATATGACAAAAGAAATATGGTCTTATGGGATCTTATTAATTCTTGGTAAAATGATCCAATCTGAATTTGTTTTAAATAAAAAATAATTGTATTAATCTTGAAACTGGCTCTCATGAGGAAATCAGAAAATCTCAAAAGCAACTGTTCAGAGGAGACTGTGTGAATCAGGCCTTCATGGTCGAATTGCTACAAAGAAACCACTACTAAAGGACACAAATAATAAGAAGAGACTTGCTTGGGCCTAGAAACACAAGCAATGGACATTAGACCGGTGGAAATCTGTCCAAATTTGAGATTTTTGTTTCCAACCTCCGTGTCTTTATGAGACGCAGAGCAGGTGAACGGATGATCTCCGCATGTGTGGTTCCCACCGTGAAATATGGAGGAGGGGGTGTGATGGAGTGGGGGTGCTTTGTTGGTGAAACTGTCTGTGATTTATTTAGAATTCAAGGCACACTTTACCAGCATGGCTAACACAGCATTCTGCAGCGGTACGCCATCCCATCTGGTTTGCGTTTAGTGGGACTATCATTTGTTTTTCAATAGGACAATGACCCAAAACACCTCCAGGCTGTGTAAGGGCTATTTGACCAAGAAGGAGAGTGATAGAGTGCTGCATCAGATGACCTGGCCTCCACAATCACCCAACCTCAACCCAATTGAGATGGTTTGGGATGAGTTGGACCGCAGAGTGAAGGAAAGCAGCCAACAAGTGCTCAGCATATGTGGGAAGTCCTTCAAGACAGTTGGAAAAGCATTCCAGGTGAAGCTGGTTGAGAGAATGCCAAGAGTGTGCAAAGCTGTCATCAAGGCAAAGATTGGCTACTTTGAAGAATCTCAAATGTAAAATATATTTTGATTTGTTTAACACTTTTTTGGTTACTACATGATTCCATATGTGTTATTTCATAGTTTTGATGTCTTCACTATTATTCTACAATGTAGAAAATAGTACAAATAAAGAAAAACCCTTGAATGAGTAGGTGTTCTAAAACTTTGGACCGGTAGTATACTTTGAAACGTTTATTTAAAAATATATTTTGCGTTGTATTACCTTAAGAACTGAACAGAAGCTAGACTATAATCGCTCACTGGAGCTGTGTGAACTGTGAAAAAAACTTTTTTTTAAACAATTGTAAGACAAAAAAACTGTATGACAAAACTTCCCTCTATCCCTCTTTACAGTCATCCCTTTAGTGTAGATATATATACCAGCAAAACATCTCGAGCAAATCACACGCCCATAACGCAGCATGGGATCCAGATCTATATGTAAACCTATATACAGTAAAAACAAATATTTACTGCTGTTTGGAAGTCTGTTTCTTTCTCTTTCACAGTCCTTGTATGCAGTTTTTGTATGTGAGACGAGCAGATTGTACTGCAGCACTATGGGGGAATAATCTGCACCAAAGAGAATGCATCTGTTTTGCGATAACCCATTTTTACTCCAGTAAATGTCTGAGGAGTTGTCCAACATACACTGAGTGTACAAAACATTAAGGACACCTTCCTAATATTGAGGTGCACTTCCAACATCTGCTCTCAGAACAGCCTCAATTTGTCGGGCATGAACACCACAAGGTGTCGAAAGCGTACCGCAGGGATGCTGGCCCATGTTGACTCCAAAGCTTCCCACAGTTGTGTCAAGTTTGCTGGATGTCCTTTGGTTGGTGGACCATTCTTGATACACACAGGAAACTGTTGAGCGTGAAAAACCCAGCAGCACAAATCGGTGCGCCTGGCACCTACTACCATACCTCGTTCAAAGGCACTTCCATTTCTTGTCTTGCCCATTCACCCTCTGAATGACACATATACACAATCCATGTCTCAATTGTCTCAAGGATTAAAAATCTTTCTTTAACCTGTCTCCTCCCCTTCATCTGCACTGATTGAAGTGGATTTAACAAGTGACATCAATAAGGGATCATAGCTTTCACCTTGATTCACATGGTCAGTTTATGTCATGGAAAGAACAGGGGTACACTCAGTGTATATACACTTCCAAACTGAACATATATAAGCTTTGAAACACTCCCCTATACATTGATAACCATGAGGTTAGCATTCATCTAGTTTGTCTAAACTATGAAAAACATTCCCAAAGAATACATACCAGTAAAAAGAGCAAGTTCAAGTTCTGTTTATTGTCGTTTGTCGGTACAAGTACATATTTACAAGTACATATCTACAAGTACATATCTACAAGTACATATTTACAAGTACATATCTACAAGTACATATCTACAAGTACATATCTACAAGTACATATCTACAAGTACATATCTACAAGTACATATCTACAAGTACATATCTACAAGTACATATCTACAAGTACAAATATGCTTTAAATATTGTGAATGTTGATGACCTGTATAGACGGTTTGGCTGACAACATCACAAAAATGATGCACGCGTATTGATATGTCTGGAAGGTGTGCGTTTTATATTTCTGAACTGTCAGATAGCGAGCGACAATGACAAGAAGCTGCCTTGTGGGGAATTATTGGTGTCTCGTTTCAACTCATTGTGTCTTGTTTTTGATACCATGTCTTGTTTTGAGGTGTTTGACCGATGTCGTGTCTGTTCTAATATGGCAAATAGTCGCCAGCAAACCAACAACTCTAATAATGTATTTCAGATATAAGTGCTCATTGTGGAAATGTATTTATGTTTTCAATAAACACTGAGACTAAATCTAGTTTACATGTCGTCAACCATCTAATCCATCCCTGTCTGTTTTGCCTCATAGATTACGTGTCGGTTTTGTTGCTAAACAACCAACCAGTATATGATCCCCAATGATATAAAAGGGAGTATGTCAAGAAAGTCAAATGTTTTGATTCCTTTGATGTCTATAAGTATAATAACATTATACAATTGAGTACCTCAGCAGAGCCACACAGAGGAGAGGTTGAGCATATCCTCTGAATGGATAGGTCACACAATGCAGTGTAAAGTATGGGCAGCAGGTGTGACAGTGTCTTAGTGGAGATGGGCCCGATGTGCACCGTAACAAGCACTGACAATTTAATCCAATTTAATGAGTTGTAGTATTGTAGGGAAACACCCACACCAATGTTTTAGGCAAGAGAGTTATGTCTTAAAAACAAACACAGTAAACATGCAAATGACATTTCAAGCTGTCATGTGCTTATACAGTTGAAGTCGGAAGTTTACATACACTTAGGTTGGGGTCATTAAAACTCATTTTTCAACCACTCCACAAATGTCTTGTTAACAAACTATAGTTTTGGCAAGTCGGTAAGGACATCTACTTTGTGCATGACACAAGTCATTTTTCCAAAAATTGTTTACAGACAGATTAATTCACTGTATCACAATTCCAGTGGGTCAGAAGTTTACATACAGTAAGTTGACTGTGCCTTTAAACAGCTTGGAACATTCCAGAAAATGTTGTCATGGCTTTAGAAGCTTTTGATAGGCTAATTGACATCATTTGAGTCAATTGGAGGTGTACCTGTGGATGTATTTCAAGGCCTACCTTCAAACTCAGTGCCTCTTTGCTTGACATCATGGGAAAATCAAAAGAAATCAGCCTAGCGGTATGATGGCTGCGTGGTCCCATGGTGTTTATACTTGTGTACTATTATTTGTACAGATGAACGTGGTACCTTCAGGCGTTTGGAAATTGCTCCCAGTGATGAACCAGACTTGTGGAGGTCTACAATTTATTTTCTGAGGTCTTGGCAGATTTCTTTTGATTTTCCCATGATGTCAAGCAAAGAGGCACTGAGCTGGAAGGTAGGCCTTGAAATACATCCACAGGTACACCTCCAATTGACTCAAAGAAGACGGCACAATTCCAACTGTCATCGTTGCTTTTTACGTCTCGCAGACAAAGATATTTGTTGAAAATGTTTATTCAGTTTTTTTTGTATTTTCTCATTTGAATTAAATCCTAATAATTGATGTTATAATTCCCACAGTATACAGTGTATCAGAAAGTGTTAATGTACTTACTAAACACAAAACATAATTCTCACAGTATACAGTGTATCAGAAAGTGTTAATGTACTTACTAAACACATAACATAATTCCCACAGTATACAGTGTATCAGAAAGTGTTAATGTACTTACTAAACACATAACATAATTATCACAGTATACAGTGTATCAGAAAGTGTTAATGTACTTACTAAACACATAACATAATTATCACAGTATACAGTGTATCAGAAAGTGTTAATGTACTTACTAAACACATAACATAATTATCACAGTATACAGTGTATCAGAAAGTGTTAATGTACTTACTAAACACATAACATAATTATCACAGTATACAGTGTATCAGAAAGTGTTAATGTACTTACTAAACACATAACATAATTATCACAGTATACACTGTATCAGAAAGTGTTAATGTACTTACTAAACACATAACATAATTATCACAGTATACAGTGTATCAGAAAGTGTTAATGTACTTACTAAACACAAAACATAATTATCACAGTATACAGTGTATCAGAAAGTGTTCATGTACTTACTAAACACATAACATAATTATCACAGTATACAGTGTATCAGAAAGTGTTACTGTACTTACTAAACACAAAACATAATTCTCCAAAAACTCCAAAGAATGCAGTGGTGTCACAAGCACATAACTCAACTCCTCTGCATTTCATGTTCTTTCTCTATTTTTTAAAAGGTATTTCTGTAGCTTCCCCCTGTTCCCTTGCACTCCTGGTTCAAAATCCCCTGGACCCCATCCCCTGGACCCCATCCCCTGGACCCCATCCCCTGGTACCTAAGCGGGAGGATGTAGAGTGGTTGGACTGTGTCCAGGGCTGCATGCCGAATAGCACCCTATTCCCTACATAATGCACTACTTTTGACTAGAGCCCCGTGGGTCCTGGTCAAAAGCAGTGCACGCAATAGGGAATATGGATCAATCTGATATGCTACCCATGTGTTCAGTCAGAAAGAAATGGCCTTTTGTCTCTGCTGCTCCTTGTCACAGAAGGTCACACAGGCTTACCCCAGGAATAAACCCCTGGCCATTGTTATAATTTGCATTGATGCATAGAGATGGGGATAGAAAGGGAGATGGAGAGGAGACAGAGTGGAGATAGTGAGGGAGATAGAGAGGAGTGAGCGAGGGAGATAGAGGTAGATAGAGAGGAGATAGATGCAGCCTCATAGAAGAGTGTCTTTGCATGGTAATGTGTGCAACGGACGGACACCATAATTTCCCCCCCCCCCCCCCCCCTCCTGCCAGTCATCCCTCCATTCCCTAAGGAAAGGAAGGCTTCTTCAAGGTTAGTGTCAAGGACAGCGTGGCCAATTAGTATGCAGATCAGGGCCTGATGTAGTTTAAGGGTATTACTCTGATGCAATCACATTAGTTAGGCCAGTAAAAATTCCCTGCTTGACCTCAATCATAGAGGCTGCAGGAGGAGGTGATGGGAGAACAGAGGAGCGAGGAGGGAGCAAGGAACTGAATAGTAGCCCGGGACATCGGCATGCTGTTTTGCAAAACCACTAGCTAAACTGTCCGTTACTACTACAAATAAACACACACACTCGCACACACCAACACACACACACACAACTACTACACAAAAATAGAACAATTAAAATGTTAAATAGAGAGAGAAAAAACACCCTGCGATGCCTAATGTTCTATTTGTCACTCATCACTCAGTCTGTCACCTCTAATGGTCCCAAATAGTCTTGATCCATTGAGAGCAGATATTGATGATTTCTGGTTTTCAGCCAGTGGTAGCAGGTGTATATTATGGGAATCATCTCTGCTGTCTTGGAAAGAATATAGTGTGTATTCATTATATGGCTCAATACAGCGTTGTCACCTTCTTGGTTTACAAATGTAGTATGCAACAGATCTGGAATGGTATTGTTGGGGATATTACCAGCTTTGAACATTAGCTAAATATATCACCTGTAGTTTTTTGGCTATCATTTTACCTCTATTCCTACAGTAAATGCATATATGATATATGTAAAGTACCAGTATTTACACGTTTAAAGTACTGTATTTCAGTGAAACCAAAGAATTGATGTTTCAATTTCAGTATAGCCTGATCCGGCCTGCTGTGTTTCTGTTTCTGCTAGTTAGATGGACGCGTGCGTAAAGCCTGGTCAGAAAATCCTCCAGGCAATCTACTGTGGGCTCAGAGGGTAGAATGCAATTTACTCCCCCCTATTATTGTTAAATCTATGTCCGGCTTTAAATTTCCTTCAATTCTCCCTCTATCTTTCTCCCCTTGTCGGAATTAATGAGATGGGGTTTGATCAGGGCAGCCAAGTGTTCCGAGAGAAATCTCACAACCGCCTTGTGTCCTGTAATAGAATTTGCATCTAATGCATACATAAATCAAACATCTTTCTGGACATTTTCATATGCATAATGTCATTTCATCCTGTTTCCTTACAAGAGAGGAGCTGTTAGAGTGTAGCGGGGAGAGGGGTAGATGTACGAGGCAGTGCATGGGGATTGTAGTGATTTCTCTTCTTTTTTACCTTTTTTCTTTTTCTCTCACTTTTTTGACTTTCTTTTAATGCTTTTTGCTTTATTTTGCTGACTGTGTCGCCGTGGTGAGAGATTGGGAATGGAGAGCTCTTTGGGGGTTTGCTTGTCAGATACGTTTATGAAGTGATAAAAAAAATGGTGTTTCTATGTGTGTTGTGAGCTCGCATGTGTGTGTGCAGTTGTGCATGTGTAGTAAATGTGTGTGTGTGTATTATATGCAAGTTGATGGGTATCCAGGATAGTGGTGGAGGGTGGTTCATCACATCTACCTTATTCTTGTGGGCTTTGTTATGTAAATGCAGCGGAACTAGCGGATTCAAAGTGCTTTTTCTTTACGAGGAGATACAACAAAAAAGTGACAAGATGCCTTGATTTTCCTCAGTGTTTGCTACTCACCCACTAACAAGGCTTGATATTGTAGAAATCCATTTGCAACTTCTCCGTTTGCATGTCTTGGAAGGTAACATTACTTATTTGTACTAGTATTTCTTGATTCCTTAGTCCAAGAAATAATCACAGATTTAAAATATGACATTTCAACCTAGGACAATTATATCATCTTAACCATACAAACTTCGGCTAATAATGTTATTATTCGCTGTTCAGTAAAATGTGGATTTGTATAATATAATATAATTAACAGTCGTTACCCCAACTAGGACATGTTTTAAAACATATTTGCATCTTTTGCTGGAGATTCTTCAGACCTTCACATTACCCAGAGATGTATACCCCACCTCTCACTTGATATTATATTTACTCCACTCATGAAGAATATTGTTCAGAACTCATTCCAGGATGAATCTGTTTTTCCAACCGAAGTAATTAAATATGATATTTTCAAGTTGGAAAGTAAAATATAAATCATTTTTATGCCCAAGAGTCCTTGGAGACACAGCACACGTGTTTGCATGATGCTGAAATAAGCTCAAATGTGAAGATGGCTCAGTACCAAGAAGAATTAGCTCGTGGCATAATGCCAAGAAGAGAAAGATAAACAAAGGCAGATTTCACATTAAAGAGCTTCACATTCCATCTCCTCCACAATACCTCACCATCCACCTTCTGGTACTGGCCAAATACATTCACTCACCCTTCAACTGTTGTTCATTGTATTGTTTCTTTCTTCGCCATCAGACCCCCTCACATCTATTTAGCTATATTGACATAACAGAGGCCAGAACAATAATGAGGGACACATTAGCTGTTGGTATAATCCTGTACTAGATGACTATATACATGTCGTCACTCACTGTCTCCATGACAGCTTGTCAGCAACTAAAAAGCAGGGGATATCCTGACATCTGTGACGGCAGAAGTTCCTGTGCTAAAACAATAGTGTTAACGCCAAGCAAGCTGACAGAGCCACAGCAGGGCCTCGAAGATCATACGTGCTGCATCCCAAATGGAATACTATTCCCTATGAAGTGCACTACTACTATAGGGCTCTGATCAAAAGAAGTGCAATATATTGGAAATAGGGCGCCAATTGGGACACATATTTGTGTCCATCACTATACTTTAGGATCCCCTCTGATTCCCTTCGCCGATCAACAGCCTCACATTGCCTCAGTCTGACCCCAACTGCCTCCCGCTATGCTTTAATGCAATGTGATTACGAGTCCACTCTCATAAATAAAACACACAGCTAGCAGCGTGATTTCTGTATGACCATAATGTGTCTCTCCCTGTCCTTTTGATATTAATTAAAGAGTAATGTGTTTCATTTATTTTCTTCATTTGAGAGGCAGGCACTGAAATCATGAAATAGTAAACAGGAACTCAGAAGCTCAGAGGAGAAATGGTTTCTTTTCTCTCCTTGGAAGCATGGCATATATATGAAGGCGGGAAAGAGACGTTAGCAATTAACAAGGTAGAAATAACATTGACGCCATTATTCTTTTGTTTTCAATAGTTATTCTTGTTTTTTAATTGCACAGAAAAACTACTAGACCTCAAAATAACAAAGATGTATTGAAGTCCCACTAAAATGATATTTGACACCAATCTTCTGTGACAGGATGGTTTAATGCCATGTTGTTGAAGCACATGCCTAACATGCATTATTTGAGCTTGACAAATATATTGGGCACTATCCAGGCTTTTACACATTGCCCAAATATTTTTTGGGAAGCTTCACCAAAAACGCTGCCCAAATCCAAGGATTTAGTATGCTCCAATAGATAGGATCTCAATAAGGCATATTGAGATGAGTGCCTTTTATAGATTTCTACTCAGTTGGGCAGCACTGCCCTGAAAGTTTGGCATCCATGCAGCTAAGACCTTTAACACCCTCCATTTGACTAGTTTAACATTTTAGGAATGGACTATTGGGTAACTTGTGTCCCGTTGTTCAGTGCTTGCACAGCCACTCAACATTTCCCCCCAAATAAGTACTCTACATGTGTGAACACAGTGGGGTTTCATACTCACCGATAAACACTCACATTATCCAGTATGAGTCCATTCCCCATAACAAAATCACCAGACACTCAGAAATGATGGAATGTGAATCTTTGTGATCTCTGTTTGGAGTATTCTGCTCCGGTGACCGCTTTAGAACCGAGGCTTTTAGGAGTATTCTGCTCCGGTGACCGCTTTAGAACCGAGGCTTTTAGGAGTATTCTGCTCCGGTGACCGCTTTAGAACCGAGGCTTTTAGGAGTATTCTGCTCCGGTGACCGCTTTAGAACCGAGGCTTTTAGGAGTATTCTGCTCCGGTGACCGCTTTAGAACCGAGGCTTTTAGGAGTATTCTGCTCCGGTGACCGCTTTAGAACCGAGGCTTTTAGGAGTATTCTGCTCCGGTGACCGCTTTAGAACCGAGGGTTTTAGGAGTATTCTGCTCCGGTGACCGCTTTAGAACCGAGGATTTTAGGAGTATTCTGCTCCGGTGACCGCTTTAGAACCGAGGCTTTTAGGAGTATTCTGCTCCGGTGACCGCTTTAGAACCGAGGCTTTTAGGAGTATTCTGCTCCGGTGACCGCTTTAGAACCGAGGCTTTTAGGAGTATTCTGCTCCGGTGACCGCTTTAGAACCGAGGCTTTTAGGAGTATTCTGCTCCGGTGACCGCTTTAGAACCGAGGGTTTTAGGAGTATTCTGCTCCGGTGACCGCTTTAGAACCGAGGATTTTAGGAGTATTCTGCTCCGGTGACCGCTTTAGAACCGAGGCTTTTAGGAGTATTCTGCTCCGGTGACCGCTTTAGAACCGAGGGTTTTAGGAGTATTCTGCTCCGGTGACCGCTTTAGAACCGAGGGTTTTAGGAGTATTCTGCTCCGGTGACCGCTTTAGAACCGAGGATTTTAGGAGTATTCTGCTCCGGTGACCGCTTTAGAACCGAGGCTTTTAGGAGTATTCTGCTCCGGTGACCGCTTTAGAACCGAGGCTTTTAGGAGTATTCTGCTCCGGTGACCGCTTTAGAACCGAGGCTTTTAGGAGTATTCTGCTCCGGTGACCGCTTTAGAACCGAGGGTTTTAGGAGTATTCTGCTCCGGTGACCGCTTTAGAACCGAGGGTTTTAGGCCCCACGACCCTGTTATATCTCTTAATAAGCAATTGTGAAATTAAATAGGAGAATCATTCAAAGCTGATCTTTAGAATGAGTACATTCACCTTGTTAAGTTTGTATGCGTATCAACAATTTTCAAAAACAAGATTCAGATGCAGGATCTTAATTGGATCACACTGTTGCAGGAAAAATGTTCTGCAATGCAGGTCATTTAAATGTTGTGTATTTGAGGTTTAAAAAGATTTCTGAAGTTTATAATTTCCACTTAGAAATGTCAGACTTGATTTAATAATCAACATAACAAGTAACATTTTCTGTTGATGCAGGGTTATTTTCCTGCTGTAGCAAACTGTCTCAAATTAAGATCTTACATCTGTATCTCAAAAAACTACAGTTGGGTGTACCTACAGTATAAGTCAAAAGTTTGGACACACCTACTCATTCAAGTGTTTTTCTTTATTTGTACTATTTTCTACATTGTAGAATAATAGTGAAGACATCAAAACTATGAAATTACACATATGGAAGTAACCACAGAAGTGATAAACAAATCAAAATATATTTAATATTTTAGATTCTTCAAAGAAGCCACTCTTTGCCTTGATGACAGTTTTGCACACTCTTGGCATTCTCTCAACCAGCTTCATGAGGTAGTCACCTGGAATGCATTTCAATTAACAGGTGTGCCTCGTTAAAAGTAAATTTGTGGAATTTCTTTCCTTCTTAATGCATTTGAGTCAATCAGTTGTGTTGTGACAAGGTAGGGGTGTTATGAAGAATAGCCCTATTTCGTAACAGACTAAGTCCATATTATGGCAAGAAAATCTCAAATAAGCAAAGATAATTGAAAGTCCATCATTACTTTAAGACATGAAGGTCAGTCAACACGGAACATTTCAAGAACTTTGAAAGTTTCTTCAAGTGCAGTCGCAAAAACCATCAAACACTATGATGAAACTGTCTCTCATGAGGACCGCCACAGGAAAGGAGGACCCAGTTACCTGCTGCAGAGGATACGTTCATTAGAGTTACCAGCCTCAGAAATTGCAGCCCGAATAAGTGCTTCACAGAGTTTAAGTTACAGACACCTCACATCAACTGTTCAGAAGAGACTACGTGAATCAGGCCATCATGGTCGAATTGCTGCAAAGAAACCACTACTAAAGGACACAGATAAGAAGAAGAGACTTGCTGGGCCAAGAAACATGAGCAATGGACATCAGACCGGTGGAAATCTGTCTTTTCGTCTAATGAGTCAAAATTTGAGATTTTTGTTTCCAATCGCCGTGTCTTTATGAGATGCAGAGTAGGTGAACGGATGATCTCCGCAGGTGTGGTTCCCACCGTGAAGCATGGAGGAGGAGGTGTGATGGTGTAGGGTGCTTTGCTGGTGACACTGTCTGTGATTTATTTAGAATTCAAGGCACACTTAACCAGTGAGGCTACAACAGCATTCTGCAGCGATACGCCATCCCATCTGGTTTGCGCTTAATGGGACTATCATTTGTTTTACAACAGGACAATAACCCAAAACACCTCCAGGCTGTGTAAGGGATATTTGACCAAGAAGGAGAGTGATGGAGTGCTACATCAGATGACCTGGCCTCCACAATCACAACCTCAACCAAATTGAGATGGTTCGGGATGAGTTGGACCGCAGAGTGAAGTAAGTGCTCAGCATTTGTGCAAACTCCTTCAAGACTGTTGTAAAAGCATTCCAGGTGAAGCTGGTAGAGAGAATGCCAAGAGTGTGCAAAGCTGTCATCAAGGCAAAGTGTGGAGAACTTAAATAATGTAAAATATAAAATATTTTTAGATTTGTTTAACACTTTTTTTGTTACTACATGATTCCACACGTGTTATTTCATAGTTTTGATGTCTTCACTGTTAGAAAATAGTAAACATGAAGAAAAACCCTTGAATGAGTAGGTGTGTCCAAACTTTTGACTAGTACTCTATAACGTATCATGTCATGGAGCTGTCCATGTGTTCCTGTGGGAGAGCCATCCATAGGTGTCTCTGGCAATCTATACAGAACAAGTATTTTAGTGACTTTGGTTGGGGGGGGGGGGGGGGGGGGGCTACGTAACAAGAGTGTTTTTAGGTGTGCCTAAATATGTCTCTGGAGGCACTGAGACGAAACCTAAGGTGGTAGGACCATCTGCAGAGGCAGGTATTGGCAAACCGAGGCTGTTCTGGATCTTCGACTGGACATGCCATCCATTAGTAGAATCAGATTCTACATCTGGACTTCACTGGTTGATGGTCTGGGAATGCAAACATGCTCGCTACAGCATGTTGTGTGGATGTTCCACGACAGAAGAAGCATCTGTGTTGCCCAGGAGATGAGGAGAACACAGCCTGGGTTGGTTTGTCTTCTGTTTGGTCCTTGACAACTGATCTGGTCTTTGGACAAATCTCTCTCTCTCTCTCTCTCTCTCTCTCTCTCTCTCTCTCTCTCTCTCTCTCTCTCTCTCTCTCTCTCTCTCTCTCTCTCTCTCTCTCTCTCTCTCTCTCTCTCTCTCTCTCTCTCTCTCTCTCTCTCTCTCTCTCTCTCTCTCTCTCTCTCTCTCTCTCTCTCTCTCTCTCTCTCTCTCTCTCTCTCTCTCTCTCTCTCTCTCTCTTAATTTGATTAAATCCTAGTCACTCTGAATCAAGGCTGAGTTGCCCTTGTTCTGGGTCTCCATCCGGGTGAGTGATGCCATCTCTACCCTCTCTGACTAACACAGTCACAACAGACACTGTGTGCGTCCCAAATAGCACCCTATTGGCCCTGCTCAAATGTAGTGCACTACATAGGGAGCAGGGTGCTATTTGGGATGTAGGCTGGTCATGTTTTGGGGCCTATATGCTCAATGATAAGTAATATGCTTAGAAGGGATTTCATTTGCCTTTCCTTTCTGATTGGTCAATTTTGTTTGGCAGTGGAAGCATGATTTCACAATGATTCATACAGTGCAAAATGTTCATTAGCCTACATTACATAGCTTTACTAAAACACAAGGTAGGCTAAATCTCTTGCCACTCATCCACTTCCGTTCAACTCGGCATTCACCTAGACATAACTATTTTATTGGTGTAGTTACAGAGAAAGACTTCAAATGGCAATGATTTTCTGAAGCATTAGCCAACACCTCTTGAAGAGAGGAGATAAAGCCTCTTGTAACTGTTCGTCCTTAATGACAAGCAGCACATATCAGAATATGCAGGTAGATAAAACAAAGCAGCCAGTCGTATAGCTACCACACTACCACCACAATCCCCTCCCTCATGTAATAAAGCAAATATACAAGCCGAGTGGTCAGAGAGGCTCTGCTAGTTGATGACAGTGGAAATCCCTCAGACCGGGTTTGAAATATTTACTCAAAATACTCGCAGAGGGTTTCAATCTCTCGCAAATCCATTTATATGTTTGCAGCCTTGTTTCTGTTCTTATTTTAACTGATTTATTGCCTTAATTTAACTGATTTCTAGTCTTATTTTAACAGATTTATTGCCTTATTTTAACTATCTTCTACATGCAAATTCAGGGGTCTGCTAAGAAATATACATAATGTGACTCTTTGGGTCATCCCTCCAGCCTGTCAGGGAGGATTGGAGCCAGGGGGAAAGAGAGATGAAGGGATAGAGGGACCCAGGGAAAAAGAGGGATACAGGATGGAGGGTGCCAGGGGAAAAGAGGGATGAAGGAATAGAGGGTTAGAGGGAGGGAGCCAGGGAAAAAGAGGGATAAATGGATGGAGGGTGCCAGGGAAAAAGAGGGATGAAGGAATAGAGGGTTAGAGGGATGGAGGGAGCCAGGGGAAAGAGGGATGAAGGGATAAAGGGATGGAGAGAGCCAGGGGAAAAGAGGGATGAAGGGATAAAGGGATGGAGAGAGCCAGGGGAAAAGAGGGATGAAGGAATAGAGGGATAAAGGGATGGAGGGTGCCAGGGGAAAAGAGGGATGAAGGAATAGAGGGATAAAGGGATGGAGAGAGCCAGGGGAAAAGAGGGATGAAGGGATAAAGGGATGGAGAGAGCCAGGGGAAAAGAGGGATGAAGGGATAAAGGGATGGAGAGAGCCAGGGGAAAAGAGGGATGAAGGAATAGAGAGATAAAGGGATGGAGGGTGCCAGGGGAAAAGATGGATGAAGGGATAGAGAGATGGAGGTAGCCAGGGGAAAATAAGGAATGGAAGGAGGCAGAGGTAAAGGAGGGATGGAGGGATGGAGAGATGGAGGGATGGAGGGGATGGAGGGATGGAGGGGATGGAGGGATGGAGGGGATGGAGGGATGGAGGGGATGGAGGGATGGAGAGATGGAGGGGATGGAGGGATGGAGGGGATGGAGGGATGGAGGGGATGGAGGGATGGAGAGATGGAGGGGATGGAGGGATGGAGGGATGGAGAGATGGAGGGGATGGAGGGATGGAGGGATGGAGGCGATAGAGGGATAGAGGAAACCAAGAATAGAGTGGTGGAGCCAGGGTGAGAGAATGGTTGTATGGGATGAAGGGATGGAAGAAACCAGAGTGAGAGGAGAGATGGAGGGAGCTAGGGAATAACACTTACCAGCGTGAAGGCTGTAGATGGCCGTACAGATACACACCATGGCCTAGTTCTCTGGTTGTTCTAAACCTAATGGGCTTCTTCCAATTAGGACCAGGGATATATTCATCATCACCATCGTCATCCTCACCATCACCATTATTGGATGAAGGCGTACTGTCTTTATGGGGTATATGTATTTATTTATTGGTGCCAGTTGTAAGGCACTCTCAGACTGTAATATACATATTGTATATACATATAATATTGGACTTGCATTTTGTATCATACACAACTTAGATTCTTACAGATTTATTAAGCAATGATTGACTGAGGAATATCAACCAAATTCTGAAAAGAGGGTTTCCTTAATATTTACATTATTATGCAATCAAATTTTATACAGTCTTATGCAAAATAAAGGTTAAACAATTCCAAAACCTGTGTCTGTTTTAATATTATAATGAAGGTAAAGCAAGTTTTAAAACAGACAGGCGCTACCAACCGATTGAAACATAGTTCCAGCCAATGCAATATGATAGTATACCCTGACGTGTGTGGGCCAAGTTTATTAAAGAGATATGTCATTGTAGGTACTCCCACTGTTTCCCAACGCAGGAATTACAAAGTAGATTAATCAATTAAGGCGGACAAATCACATTCGGTCTGAGATTAGACTGCCTTTATGTTTTCAAACAGTAGTAATTCTTAATGATATGGCCCAGGCATGATCAAGTGTACATACTGTAAAGCCTCAGTGGCATTGTTGACAATGAGTCCTATATTTTCCAACAGAGGGGGAAGTGGACAGTTTAGGAATTTGATGTATTTATTTTTTATTTAACTAGGCAAGTCAGTTAAGGACAAATTCTTATCTACAATGCTGGCCTAGGAACAGTGGGTTACCTGCCTTGTTCAGGGGCAGAACAACAAATTTTTACCTTGTCAGCTCAGGGGATTCGATCTAGCAACCTTTCGGTTACTGGCCCAACGCTCTTACCACTAGGCTACCTGCCGCCCCGGAAGCAACCTGCCACCCCGGAAGCACCCTGCCACCCAGGAAGCAACCTGCCGCCCCGGAAGCAACCTGCCGCCCCGGAAGCACCCTGCCGACCCGTAAGCACCCTGCCGACCCGTAAGCACCCTGCCGCCCCGGAAGCAACCTGCCGCCCCGGAAGCAACCTGCCGCCCCGGAAGCACCCTGCCGCCCCGGAAGCACCCTGCCGCCCCCCGGAAACACCCTGCCGCCCCGGAAGCACCCTGCCGCCCCGGAAGCACCCTGTCGCCCCGGAAGCACCCTGCCGCCCCCCGGAAACACCCTGCCGCCCCGGAAGCACCCTGCCGCCCCGGAAGCACCCTGTCGCCCCGGAAGCACCCTGCCGCCCCCCGGAAACACCCTGCCGCCCCGGAAGCACCCTGCCGCCCCCCGGAAACACCCTGCCGCCCCGGAAGCACCCTGCCGCCGGAAGCACCCTGCCGCCCCCCGGAAACACCCTGCCGCCCCGGAAGCACCCTGCCGCCCCGGAAGCACCCTGCCGCCCCGGAAGCACCCTGCCGCCCCCCGGAAACACCCTGCCGCCCCGGAAGCACCCTGCCGCCCCCCGGAAACACCCTGCCGCCCCCCGGAAACACCCTGCCGCCCCGGAAGCATCCACCCCAAAGACAATGTATTCTTTCAAATATACCTTTCATTTTTTTACGAAAGTATTGTCTTAAAATGCAACCATTGAGGAACTTAATTGTTACTATTACTGTATACAGTATACACTATCATACTGTACTATGGTTAATTCAGTTGAGTAATGAGTACTGGGAAGGAGCTCTGTAGTCCTACTGTAGTAGAGTTGAGCTCTTACAGTAGTGTCCAGCACAGATGTAGGATCTTAATTTGATCTCCCTTTTGCAGGAGAAATTTCCTGCAATGCAGAACACTTTTTTTGTTTGTATTTGAGGTTTTAAAAGGCTTTTGATGTTTACAATTTCTACTTTGAAATTTGAGACTTGATTTTCCCTTACGGAACATTTACTTTAATTATAATTCACATGATAATTTAAATTTCATGTTAGTGCAGGATTATTTTCATACTGTGGCAAACTGTCTCAAATGAAGATCATACATCTGTACTACGCACACTACAGTAGCTACACCACTGAACCACCACAGGGTTCATGATCTGGAGAGACCTGAGGTCTTTTCTCAGTCCACTGGTTCCACACCTAGACACAGTCAGCCCATTATGCCTCCATGCTTACAGTATATGGAGAATCTTAAAGTAAATCTGTTCAGCTCTTTCCCAGTTCCTTTGAGAAATTAACTATTCTATTCACTGCATACATTTTCAGGTTTTACTCGCGCGGCACTTGGGGGTGTTGAATTTTTTATGACCAAAACGGTCTAATAATTGTTGAACAGATGTAAGTGTTGGAGAGTGTGCTCCGTCAGACCTCATGAAGCAGAATTAGCATGTTAACCCTGGATATTCCTTGGAATGGAGAGAACGAGAGGAATAAAAGGAAAGAAAGGGGAAAAAAGAGGAAGGGAGCAATGGGAGAAATGCAGTGAACACGTCAGGGTTGGTGAAAGACTCCTGGTTAGGATTAATAAGGAAACGAAGGAGCACTGGGACTCTTGGATTGGGATGTCTTCTCTGAGCCTTACATGACATCCCCTATGTGGTACAATAGATTATAATGTATATGTATATGAATATACATATCTCTCACTGTGCCCATATAATCCCTGTATGACTAAACTACTGTACAGTATGGTAATGTAAAGTATTATATAATACTTATATGATTGAACTATTGTACGGTATGTTAACGTGAAGTCCTGAGTCAAATGTCAAATTCTACATTTTGGAACTTTTGACAATGAATATGAAATAGCATGTTTGTGATCAATTAAATTTCAATTCAGTGAATTCAGGGAGTAAATTGCATGCTTCTCTATGAATGCGTCCTGAATTTACTGAATTTAAATGGAATAGACCCCAACCCTGCCCAATACAGCGTTTATAGTGAGGGATGCTCCACATGGTGTTGTGATTGAATTTTCTGTCATATTCCATTTTCAATTGACGAGAAAGAGCTTTGTGACCCCATATGGAAAGTTAATGTATTATAATATGTGTACATACAGTATATGAGGGGGAATTCAAATATATTTACATATGTGTCCAGAAAATATTAATGAAATATAAAACTTGAGCACATCATAAATATATATTTTTTATATTTTAATTAAATATATGTTAATAAAAAAAAATGCTCCACATGTATGATGCTAAATTGTAATGTTGTGTCTATTGACTCTAAAAATAATCATATTTTTCCTAGCAGTGGATCCTTCTGGTTTGGAGCCTCAACTGCCTATGGACATACCCCAGCCAATGTAAGTTAGTCTTTCGTATAATTTAGCTAGTTCCTAAACATTAACCAATTGTTCATCATCTTGTGTGGAATTGTTTCACTGGCTCTCTGTCTCTGCATTATCCACAGGGTAATTGTCAATTTGTGAGTCTGAAAATGGACACTGGAGTTTAAGGAATCTGCATTTTAGGTATCAATTTGATGTTCTTGAACATTTGTCACGACCTGATTAGGTCAGGCTACCTGATTTGGTCGGGGTGCATTGTAGCTAAGCCTTAACCTTTAATTTTTACATTTTTTTATTTAATCTTTATTTAACCAGGTAGGCCAGCTGAGAAAAAGTTCTCATTTACAACTGCGACCTGGCCAAGATAAAGCAAAGCAGTGCGACACAAACAACACAGAGTTACACATGGGATAAACAAACGTACAGTCAATGACACAAAAGAAAAATCTATATACAGTGTGTGAAAATCTAGTAAGATTAGGGAGGTAAGGCAATAAATAGGCCATAGTTGCGAAGTAATTACAATTTAGCAATTAAACACTGGAGGGATAGATGTGCAGAAGATGAATGTGCAAGTAGAGATATTGGAGTGCAAAGGAGCAAAAAAACAAAAAAACAATATGGGGATGAGGTAGTTGGGTGGGCTATTTACAGGTGGGCTGTGTACAGGTACAATGATCGGTAAGCTGCTCTAACAGCTGATGCTTAAAGTTAGTGAGGGAAACATGAGACTCCAGCTTCAGAGATTTTTGCAATTCGTTCCAGTCATTGGCAGCAGAGAACTGTAAGGAAAGGCGGCCAAAGGAGGAGTTGGCTTTGGGGATGACCAGTGAAATATACCTGCTGGATTGAGTGCTAAGGGTGGGTGCTGCCATGGTGACCAGTGAGCTGAGATAAGGTGGGGCTTTACCTAGCAAAGACTTATAGATGACCTGGAGCCAGTGGGTTTGCCGACGAATATGAAGCGAGGGCCAGTCAACGAGAGCATACAGGTCGCAGTGGTGGGTAGTATATGGGGCCTTGGTGACAAAATGGATGGCACTGTGATAGACTACATCCAATTTGTTGAGTAGTGTTGGAGGCTATTTTGGAAATGACATCGCTGAAGTCAAGGATCGATAGGATAGTCAGTTTTACGAGGGTATGTTTGGCAGCATGAGTGAAGGAGGCTTTGTTGTGAAATAGGAAGCAGATTCTAGATTTAATTTTGGATTGGAGATGCTTAATATGAGTCTGGAAGGAGAGTTTACAGTCTAACCAGACACCTAGGTTTTTGTAGTTGTCCACATATTCTATGTCAGAACCGTCCAGATTAGTGATGCTAGTCGGGCGGGCGGATGCGAGCAGCGATCAGATGAAGAGCATGCATTTAGTTTTACTAGCATTTAAGAGCAATTGTAGGCCACGGAAGGAGTGTTGTACGGCATTGAAGCTCGTCTGGAGGTTTGTTAACACAGTGTCCAAAGAAGGGCAAGAAGTATACAGAATGGTGTCATCTGCATAGAGGTGGATCAGAGAATCACCAGCAGCATGAGCGACATCATTGATGTACACAGAGAAAAGAGTCGGCCCGAAAATGTAACCCTGTGGCACCCCCATAGAGACTGCCAGAGGTCCGGTCAACAGGCCCTCCTATTTGCACACTGAACTTTATCTGAGAAGTAGTTGGTGAACCAGGCGAGGCAGTCATTTGAGAAACCAAGGCTGTTGAGTCTGCTGATAAGAATGCGGTGATTGACCGAGTCGAAAGCCTTGACCAGGTTGATGAAGACGGCTGCACAGTATTGTCTTTTATTGATGGCGGTTATGATATCATTTAGGACCTTGAGCGTGGTTGAGGTGCACTCATGACCATCTCGGAAACCAGATTGCATAGCGGAGAAGGTACGGTGGGATTCGAAATGGTTGGTGATCTGTTTGTTAACTTGGCTTTCGATCTTGACCTCGCCTTAACCTAGGTTTTCCTACCATATGAATTCACATAACCTGGCACGTTAATTCACCGAACCTGCTATGTTAATTATCCTAATCTACCAATGTAGTTATCCTAACCTGTAATTGACCTAACCTTCCCCTGGGGCAGACCGAACCATTGCTAACATTGGAGCCTGACAAAGTCAGGTAGCCAGACCTCATTAGGCAGTCACACATTATCACCTAATACATCATCTTCTGTACAATTTTTTCACTGACTCTACCCATTATCCTCAGGGTAACTGTCACCTTGTATAAAAACCTCATTTTCAAATACAGATGACAAGTGAACGGAGGTAATTTGTACATTGTATTTTGTTTTTCAGATGCGACCTTCCAGTGAATTTCTGAGCTCACAAAGGGAATCAATACATTTTCGAGTCTTAATTGTTTGTGTTGTGTGCTTTTTTCTATTGCATTTGACATGATTTTAATTACATATCTTGCACATACAGTACAAATCAAAAGTTTGGACACACCTACTCATTACAGGGTTTGTGTGATGTGTGATGATTTAGTTAGTTAGTAAATAAATAATTAAGCCAATATGTGTATGATTCATCACTTTAGGGTTCGTGCAGATATCCAAGAATTATGCGACGTTCAGAAGGAGACTAATGAGGTAATAATTAATAATTGTCTGTTATTGAGGGTAAGATACATTTATTTAATCTTTAGAGTTTAAGTTGGGAGATAGAAACAACATTTCCTGTGGTGGCCCAAATTCCTAATGAGTTAACTGTTACATGATTCTTTTAACCGAGTAATTAATAAATGTAGCAGGTAATTATTCAATAAACTGCAGTAATCACATTAATGATAGTCACATCACGACAACAGAATATAGCCCTATTTGGTAAAATACCAAGTCCATATCAGTGGTGCAGAAGTCTAAGGCACTGCATCTCAGTGCAAGAGGCATCAATCACTACAGTCTCTGGTTCGTATCCAGGCTGTATCTCATCCGGCCGTGATTGGGAGTCCCATAAGGCGGTGCACAATTGGCCCAGTGTCGTCTGGGTTTGGCCGGGGTAAGCCATCATTGTAAAAACAATTTGTTTTCAACTGACTTACTTAGTAAAAAAAAGGTTATATTTTTATCCCTAAAAATGTTTATGGCAAGAAAAGCTCAAAAAAGCAAAGACAAATGACAGTCCATCATTACTTTATGACATGAAGGTCAGTCAATCTGAAAAAATTCAAATCAAATCAAATCAAATTTATTTGATGGAGAGAAGGGGAACCGGCCAGGCAGAGACAGCAAGGGCGGTTCGTTACTCCAGTGCCTTTCCGTTCAACTTCACACTCCTGGGCCAGACTTCACTCAATCATAGGACATACTGAAGAGATGAGTCTTCAATAGACTTAAAGGTTGAGACCGAGCCTGTGTCTCTCACATGGGTATGTAGACCATTCCATAAAAATGGAGCTCTATGGGAGAAAGCCCTGCCTCCAGCTGTTTGCTTAGACATTCTAGGGACAATTAGGAGGCCTGCGTCTTGTGACCGTAGCGTCCGTGTAGGTATGTACGGCAGGACCAAATTGGAAAGATAGGTAGGAGCAAGCCCATGTAATGCTTTGTAGGTTAGCAGTAAAACCTTTAATTCAGCCCTTACCTTAACAGGAAGCCAGTGTAGGGAGGCTAGCACTGGAGTAATATGATCACATTTTTTGGTTCTAGTCAGGATTCTAGCAGGAGTCTTTAGCACTAACTGAAGTTTATTTAGTGCTTTATCCGGGTAGCCGGAAAGTAGAGCATTGCAGTAGTCTAACCTAGAAGTGACAAAAGCATGGATTAATTCTTCTGCATCATTTTTGGACAGAAAATTTCAGATTTTTGCAATGTTACGTAGATGGAAAAAGCTGTCCTTGAAACAGTCTTAAGATGTTCGTCAAAAGAGAGATCAGGGTCCAGAGTAACGCCGAGGTCCTTCACAGTTTTATTTTAGACAACTGTACAACCATCAAGATTAATTGTCGGATTCAACAGAAGATCTCTTTGTTTCTTGGGACCTTGAACAAGCATCTCTGTTTTGTCCGAGTTTAAAAGTAGAACGTTTGCAGCCATCCACTTCCTTATGTCTGAAACACAGGCTTCCAGCAAGGGCAATTTGGGGCTTCACCATGTTTCATCGAAATGTACAGCTGTGTGTCATCCGCATAGCAGTGAAAGTTAACATTATGTTTTCGAATGACATCCCCAAGAGGTAAAATATATAGTGAAAACAATAGTGGTCCTAAAACGGAACCTTGAGGAACGCCAAAATTTTAGTTGATTTGTCAGAGTACAAAACATCCACAGAGACAAACTGATATCTTTCCGACAGATAAGATCTAAACCAGGCCAGAACTTGTCCGTGTAGACCAATTTGGGTTTCCAATCTCTCCAAAAGAATGTGGTGATCGATGGTATCAAAAGCAGCACTAAGGTCTAGGAGCACGAGGACAGATGCAGAGCCTCAGTCTGACGCCATTAAAAGGTCATTTACCACCTTCACAAGTGCAGTCTCAGTGCTATGATGGGGTCTAAAACCAGACTGAAGCATTTTGTTTACATTGTTTGTCTTCAGGAAGGCAGTGAGTTGCTGCGCAACAGCTTTTTCTAAAATGTTTGAGAGGAATGGGAGATAAAATATAGACCGATAGTTTTTTATATTTTCTGGGTCAAGGTTTGGCTTTTTCAAGACAGGCTTTATTACTGCCACTTTTAGTGAGTTTGGTACACATCCGGTGGATAGAGAGCCGTTTATTATGTTCAATATAGGAGGGCCAAGCACAGGAAGCAGCTCTTTCAGTAGTTTAGTTGGAATAGGGTCCAGTATGCAGCTTGAAGGTTTAAAGGCCATGATTATTTTCATCATTGTGTCAAGAGATATAGTACTAAAACACTTGAGTGTCTCCCTTGATCCTAGGTCCTGGCAGAGTTGTTCAGACTCAGGACAACTGAGCTTAGGAGGAATATGCAGATTTAAAGAGGAGTCCGTAATTTGCTATTCTAATGATCATGATCTTTTCCTCAAAGAAGTTCATGAATTTATTACTGCTGAAGTGAAAGACATCCTCTCTTCGGGAATGCTGCTTTTAAGTTAGCTTTGCGACTGTATCAAAAATAAATTTAGGATTGTTCTTATTTTCCTCAATTAAGTTGGAAAAATAGGATGATCGAGCAGCAGTGAGGGTTCTTCGATACTGCACGGTACTGTCTTTCCAAGTTAGTCGGAAGACTTCCAGTTTGGTGTGACGCCATTTCCATTCCAATTTTCTGGAAGCTTGCTTTAGAGCTCGGGAGTTTTCTGTATACCAGGGAGCTAGTTTCTTATGAAAATTAAGTCCCTCAGTTAAGTGGTTAACTGATTTTTGTCCTCCGACGTCCTTGGGTAGGCAGAGGGAGTCTGGAAGGGCATCAAGGAATCTTTTGATGATCCTCGGTTGGGGTCTGAGCAGATTATTTGTTGCAAATGCAAACGTAGTAAAATGGTGGTCCGATAGTCAAGGATTATGAGGAAAAACATTAATTAACATTTACGTCATTTAGCAGACGCTCTTATCCAGAGCGACTTACAAATTGGAAAGTTCATACATATTCATCCTGGTCCCCCCGTGGGAATTGAACCCTGGTCCCCCCGTGGGAATTGAACCCACAACCCTGGCGTTGCAAGCGCCATGCTCTACCAACTGAGCCACACGGGACCACAATTCTTAATAAGAATTAAGATCCACAACATTTATTCCATGGGACAAAACTAGGTCCAGAGTATGACTGTGGCAGTGAGTAGGTCCGGAGACATGTTGGACAAAACCCACTGAGTTGATGATGGCTCCGAAAGCCTTTTGGAGTGGGTCTGTGGACTTTTCCATGTGAATATTAACTTCTTATGGCCGGTAACGGGACCAATATGACAACAGCCAGTCGAAGTGCAGGGCGCCAAATTCAAAAAACAGAAATCTCATAATTAAAATTCCTCAGACATTCATGTGTTTTATATCATTTTAAAGGTAATCCTGTTGTTAATCCCACCAAAGTGTCTGATTTCAAATAGGCTTTTCAGCGAAAGCACTACAAACGATTATGTTAGGTCACCACAAAACCACAATAAGCATAGCCATTTTTTCCAGCTAAATATAGCTTCACAAAAACCAGAATAGAGATAAAATGAATCACTAACCTTCGGTTATTTTCATCAGATGACACTCATAGGACTTCATGTTACACAATACATGCATGTTTTGTTTGATTCAATTCATATTTATATAAAAAAATCTGAGTTTACATTGAGGCGACTAGATTCACTAAATGCAAAAACATCAAGTGACTTTGCATAGCCCATTGTTTCAACAGAAATACTCATCATAAATATAGATGATAATACAAGTTATACACATTGAATTATAGATATACCTCTCCTTAATGCAACCGCTATGTCAGATTTCAAAAAAACCTTACGGAAAAAGAAATGCACGCTATAATCTGAGATGGCGCTCAAAAGTAGCATACCACAGCTGCAAAGAGGGCGTCACCATAAACACAAAAATACATGATAAATATTCCATTACCTTTGATGATCTACATCAGAAAGCACACCAGGAATCCCAGGTCCACAATAAATGTTTGTTTTGTTCGAAAAAATCCGTTATTTGTGTCCAATTGTTAGCGCGTTTGGTAAACATGTCCAAACGCTAATTCTGGTCAGCTTTATATCGGACAAAAACTTCAAAATGTGATATTACCGGTCGAAGAAACATTTCAAACTAAGTACTGAATCAATCATTAGGATGTTTTTAACATATAGCTTCAATAAAGTTCCAACCGGAGTATTCGTTCTTGTCTGCGTGAGCAATAGAACGTAGGTGACTTCCATGAAAAAAAAGCATGATCAGAAAATGGCTGCTTGATGGACACCTGACTGATTCTGCTATCATTCTCTCCCACAAGATCATAGAAGTCTCATTGGAATTTCTATTGATGGTTGACATCTAGTGGAACCCCTAGGCAGTGCAACATCATTCATAACCAAGTGGATTTCTTAAGGGACTCTGGTGAATACATACAGGCTCAGATTTATGACTTCCTGTTTCTATTTCAACTCAGGATTTTGCCTGCCAATATGAGTTCTGTTAATCTCACAGACATAATTCAAACAGTTTTAGAAACTTTAGAGTGTTTTCTATCCAATACTACTAATAATATGCAAATATTAGGAACTATGACTGAGGAGCAGGCCGTTTGATATGGGCACCTTTCATCCAAGCTACTCAATACTGCCCCTTCAGCCATAAGAAGTTAAAGTCACCAAAATGTTGAATATTTTCTGCTATGACTACAAGGTCTGATAGAAACTCATGGAACTCAGGGAGGAACGCTGTATATGGCCCAGGAAGCCTGTAAACAGTAGCTATAAAAAGTGATTGAGTAGGCTGCATAGATTTCATGACTAGAAGCTCAAAATACGAAACGTCGTTTTTTTTTAAAATAAATTGAAATTTGCTATCTTAAATGTTAGCAACACCTCCGCCTTTGCGGGATGCGCTGGGGATATGGTCACTAGTGTATCCAGGAGGTGAGGCCTCATTTAGACAGTAAATTCATCAGGCTTAAGCCATGTTTCAGTCAGGCCAATCACAACAAGATTATGATCAATGATTAGTTCATTGACTATAACTGCCTTGGAAGTGAGGGATCTAACATTAAGTAGCCCTATTTTGAGATGTGAGGTTTCACAATCTCTTTCAATAATGGCCGGAATGGAGGTCGTCTTTATTCCAGTGTTGATTCAACTTCAGTCTCAAAAACCATCAAGCGCTATGATGAAGCTGGCTTTCATGAGGACCGACACAGGAAAGAAAGACCCAGAGTTACCTCAGTTAGAGTTAACTGCACCTCAGAAATTGCAGCCCAAATCAATGCTTCACAGAGTTCAAGTAACTGACACTTCTCAACATCAACTGTTCAGAGGAGACTGCGTGAATCATGCCTTCATGGTCGAATTGCTTTAAAGAAACCACTACTAAGAAGAAATCACCAATAATAAGAAGAGACTTGCTTGGGCCAAGAAACATGAGCAATGGACATTAGACCGGTGGAAATCTGTCCATTGGTCTGATGAGTCCAACTTTGAGATTTTTCGTTCCAACCACCGTGTCTTTGTGAGACGCAGAATACGTGAACAGATGATCTCACCGTGAAGCATGGAGGAGGAGGTGTGATGGAGTGGGGGTGCTTTGCTGGTGACACTGCTGTCAGATATTTATTTACAATTCAAGGCACACAGCATTCTGCAGCGATACGCCATCCCATCTGGTTTGCGCTTAGTGGGACTATCATTTGTTTTTCAACCAAGAAGGAGAATGATGGAGTGCTGCATCAGATGACCTGGCCTCCACAATCACCCGACCTCAACCCAATTAAGATGGTTTGGGATGAGTTGGACCGCAGAGTGAAGGAAAAGCAGCCAACAAGTGCTCAGCATATGTGGGAAGTCCTTCAAGACAGTTGGAAAAGCATTCCAGGTGAAGCTGGTTGAGAGAATGCCAAGAGTGTACATAGCTGTCATCAAGGCAAAGGGTGGCTACTTTGAAGAATCTCAAATGTAAAATATATTTAGATTTCTTTCATTATTTGGGGGGTTACAACCTGATTCCATAGATGTTATTTCATAGTTTGATGTCTTCACTATTATTCTACAATGTAGAAAATAGTAAAAATGAAGAAAAACCCTTGAATTAGTAGGTGTGTCCAAACTTTTGACTGGTGCTGTGTATCACCGTATTTTCTTAACTATGTATTACTTTATGAACTATGTATTATATATTAAAATATACACTAACGTTCAAAAGTTTGGGGTCACATAGAAATGTCCTTGTTTTTGAAAGATAAGCAAATATTTTGACTATTAAAATAACATCAATTTGATCAGAAATACAGGGTAGACATTGTTAATGTTGTAAATGACTATTGTGGCTGGAAACAACAGATTTCTATGGAATATCTACATAGGCGTACAGAGGCCCATTATCAGCAACCGTCACTCCTGTGTTCCAATGGCAGGTTGTGTTAGCTAATCCAAGTTTATCATTTTAAAAGGCTAATTGATCATTAGAAAACCCTTTTGAAAATATGTTAGCACAGCTGAAAACTGTTCTTCAGATTAAAGAAGCAATAAAACTGGTCTTCTTTAGACTAGTTGAGTATCTGGAGCATCAGCATTTGTGGGTTTGATTACAGGCTCAAAATGTCCAGAAACAAATAACTTTTTGCTAAAACTCGTCAGTCTATTCTTGTTCTGAGAAATGAAGGCAATTCCATGCAAGAAATTGCCAAGAAACTGAAGATCTCGTAATACACTGTGTACTTCTTCCTTCACAGAACAGCGCAAACTGGCTCTAACCTGAACAGAAAGACGAGAACAAGTACATTTAGAGTGTCTAGTTTGAGAAACAGACACCTCACAAGTCCTCAACTGGCAGCTTCATTAAATAGTACCCGCAAAACACCAGTCTCAACGTCAGCAGTGAAGAGGCGACTCCGGGATGTTGGCCTTCTACTTAAACGTGTATAAAATATATGTGACATATATGGTCATTATTGAGTAATGTAGTAATGAATTTAGATATATTTATTTCAAATATTAGTACATATATTACATACATGTATATGAAATATTTGTCAATATATTAGGCTGCGGTTTGGGACAACTAGTCTATACACGTGACAAGCCCTTGCCTCCCATTCATATGCACATACTGTAGTGTAATATACTTACATTTCCTTTTTACATCAGCAGTTGTCACGAAATGCTTTACAGATACCCAGCATAAAACCCCAAAGAGCAAGCAATGCAGAGGCAGAAGCACAGTGGCTAGGAAAAACTCCCTAGAAGGCAGGAAACTAGGAAGAAACCTAGAGAGGTACCAGGCTTCGAGGGGTGGCCAGCCTCTTCTGGCTTAACCAGTGTTCTCTAAAAATATCAACCTAAGTAACACCAGAGTGGCCTTTCGTAGCCTTGTAAGCACCACGTCAACCAGAGACAGGAAATACTCAGTATTAATATGAACTAACTGATCACTTCAGCTAATGAGATCAAGGTTCATCTCAAGCTCAGGGCATCTTGACTAATCTACAGTATATGGTTGCATTCCAAATGGCACCCTATCCCCTATATAGTGCACTACTTTTGACCAGGGCCCATAGGCCACTGGTCAAAGGTATTACACTAGAGAATAGGGTGCCATTTTGGATATACATATGAGGGAATCAAGAAGCAGTGAGCCTGAAACATGTTATTCTATTTTTCACAACATCCACGAGGCCGGGTCTCAGTCAGCCAGATTCAGATTGAAATAAACAAGTGTCAGTGTCTCTAGCCAGGCTGAAAATTGATGGATGTTTACACATTTTAGACTCGATGCCGCAGCGTCTCCAGCAAATAACTGGCATCAATCGGAGTTGCTTGATCTGGTCCGCTCCCCCCCTTGTCCCAGACATGGTGAATAATTTAACACTGACCCACGCCTGAGTGGATGGGCCTGAAATTTGACCTGAAGATTTATTTTAACCACAAGCTCAAAGTAAACGAGCTGGAGCACTCTACGCGGCATGGAAACTTTGTGTGTCCCTCATGTTTATGCAATGTTAAACATAACCCTCCTCCCTCTCGCTTTCTCCACTTCCATCTCTCCCCTCCTCCCTCTCCCCTTCCATCTCTCCCCTTCCCTTCGCACCTCGACTGCCCCAGCATCCCAGATCTGAACTAGTTTAGTTTTCAGCCTGGCATGGCATGTTGTTGTTGAGCTCTGGGGCCTTCTTCAAATCTCAATGCTTCTTCCTTCAAATCTATAAAGTGCTCCTCATCTGATCTTAATATGTGGTAAATAAGGTTGCAAAGTTATGGTAACCTTCCTAAAATGTTCAGGTTTTCTGGAAATTCTAGTAGGAGGATTCCAGATTTCCGGCATTTATTCCTTCCTGATTCCGGTAATCTTCTAACCCGGATTTCTGGAAAACCTGGTCATTTTCCCAGAATTTTACAACTTAAAGGCCATAATAATGAACATCCTCTCATGGGTAGGGCCAGGAGTTTAGCCGGACCACTTGACCTGACCATAATAAAAATATGGGCACTAGTTAAATGCTAAAGTAGTTTTCCTGGTCTGATCACACGTTCAGGAGAAACTCCTAGCCCTATTGTTATGTAATATCAGGGTCAAAGGTCATATACAAGGTGAAAGTTCATAGTTCAGGGTCTAATATTGTGAAATGGGACCTGTGTGCAGATAGTTGACCATTAATTGTGCCAGTGGCCCTGTGTTTGAATGATCACACAATCATGGGCGGCAGGTAGCCTAGCGTTTAGAGTGTTGGGCCAGTAACCGAAAGGTTGCTAGTTCTAATCCCCGAGCCGACAACATGAAAAATATGTGGAAGTTCCCTTGAGCAAGGCACTTAACCCTAATTGTGCCAGGGTCGCCATTGATAATGGCAAACCCTGGTCATGACTTCTCTCTCAGGGGGAGTTGGGATATGCAAATAGGATGAATATAAGCACCCACCTAATGATTTATTCCTGTCCTGTGAAAGCCTCCTTCTGCCACTTGATGAAGCTCTTTAATAAAGCTCCATTAATACTTAGCATGGCAGTATGATATAAATTCACTAGCTGTTAATTACATATGCCCCTGAATAATTCACAGTCCCAAAATAAATGTATAATAAATAACACATTGCACATGATACAGCAAAGAGATCGGGACTTCCCCTGATTCAAAAAGTGTCGTCTTTATGTGTTTGCGCCTCCCACGGAATGCACAACGAATCGTGATGAGGCTAACCATTCCGCTCTCTCAATGCACCAGGCCATCAAGGCAGACGCTAACCAATTCGCCACTCCGATATTATGCGGCTACGTTGTGACATCACATCAATATTTAAAATCTTTCTTATGCATGTATTCCAGCTTGTCCGACTTCATTAAGTCCATTCCTCATCCCCCAGGCTGGGACACATTACCTCTGGAACGCTGGGATAGGATGAAGGTCTGGAAGAGATGCTACCGCACTGCTTGGAATAACGGCTCGGAATAATGGCTCGGCTGTACTGTATGCACTTCCTGATATTATCTGTGTCCATTACAGACAGAAGCATAGGAGTACACACATATAGTGTATATATGATTCAGCTGAATAGTCATGAATACCCATACTGAATACCCATGTGACATGTTTACACACCTATGGGCCTACATCCACTGAGTGTTCTGTGCCACAAAAACATTCAGAGACACCTCTCTCTGCTCAAACACACACACACACACACACACACACACACACACACACACACACACACACACACACACACACACACACACACACACACACACACACTCACACACACACACACACACACACACACACACACACACACACACACACACACACACACTCACACTCACACTCACACTCACACTCACACTCACACTCACACTCTCACACACAAACACAAACACACACACTCTCCATTTCCTATTAGTCATGTATATTGTCCAACTCAGGATCTACGCCTAAACGGCGTAGGTCCCACACACATCCCCATCCTATCCTTCTCTCTGCTGGATGTCTCTAAAACACTGTTCTGCATTTAAACACTTATTTACCCCCCAGGATCTCTCTCTCCACTCCAAATTAAATCTGGCTATGAAACGCCTCAAATCTGGCTCTCTGTGATTTCATTAATGTTTCTGTTTAATTCCTCCATGTTCGTTCCCGTGCCTCTCCTAAAAAACACCCGTAGACGCACCCCCCGGGAGGGGAACGAGAGAGACAATGGGGTGGTTGAGTAGTGCCCCTCGCCTGGGGGCAGGACTCATCAATCCATTAGGAACCCCAAAAGGTACTACCGTGAAACAAAAAGCAAACAAATTAGGGCGGCGCAGGCATTTAGGAATTCAATTGAATTGTACCAATCACCTACATTATGCTGGCAGACTAACGGCTCTGCATTATATCATCACAGCCTGTTCAGGTGCTAATTGAGATGAAGCCTGGGTTTGTCAAGGCAATTATGAGCAATATCTTTAAATGGCTAGTGATGGCTTTTGAGGAAAGAGAAACTGTAGGGGGCATTACACTTTCAAAAAGGCATGGCACGGGTAACAATAGGTGAAAATGATCGCTACATCACATCAGAAACGATGATATGATATAAATTGTTTTCTCACTTTTTAATAACACTCTATTCTCTTTGAGTCACCGATTAGAAAGAGGCCATTTTGAGGAGTTAATTTGAAAGGCATTAGGTGACGATACATCAGCTTGTAATTAACATTATGTACAAATGAGAGCGTGATCTGAGCACATGTGACAAGTAGAGTGTCTATCAACGTTTATATTCCTTAAGTGCTTTACATTACTGTTAAAAGGAAAAGATGATTGAGCCAAGTTAATTCAACTCCCCCTGTTGCACGGTATTCCTACTGTCATGCAAACCGCATGGAAAGAGAATGGTATTCCAGTAGCTATGAAATAAACCTAATAGTGAGTAGAGTAGCTATGAAATAAACCTAATAGTGAGTAGAGTAGCTATGAAATAAACCTAATAGTGAGTAGAATAGCTATGAAATAAACCTAATAGTGAGTAGAGTAGCTATGAAATAAACCTAATAGTGAGTAGAGTAGCTATGAAATAAACCTAATAGTGAGTAGAGTAGCTATGAAATAAACCTAATAGTGAGTAGAGTAGCTATGAAATAAACCTAATAGTGAGTAGTTTTTCCTGATCAGGCTTCAGAGTGTGATTGGAATAAGATCCAATCACAAAATGTACAAGTGGGGGACTGAGGGAACATGGAGGGAGGGAGGGAAGGATGGAAAGAAGGAAGAAGGGAGGGATGGAGGGGGATCAGGGATGATGCCCCAAATGAAATAGAGCAAAGCCCGTTACAATGCCATTAAGAGGCGAGTCAGCACAGCTGCCAGCCGTGTTTTGATTAGGATTTGTTTTTTTCTCTACTTCTCTTCTCTCTCTCAGTTTTTTCCCGCTCATGATAAGATTCTTTCCCTTAAACGTATAAATAACACTCCCTCTTGGACCGTATTCACCACCCAAAGGCATTTATCTGTCTTCACACACATTTGCATCAGAATTACCTCTGGAGGAGCTGATGTTAAACTCTCAAACCACTGATTCCTCGGATCACTTAAAACCAGAGCTTATCTGGGTTATTATAATTTTTTGAAGGATTTATAAAATCATAATTTCTGAGAACGTTGAACCGCAGCATGGCGGCGCAGACCATTTCCAGAGTGCTATTTTCCAATACACACACCCTCGTTTACCTGTTTGGTGTCCTGGCATTGTGGAATGTATCACATATCTGCCTGCAAATCCGATTTGGCTCCAGTACACACAGGATACTGAGATATTTCCAGAAGCAAAAAAGTTTTGGGGGACAAAAAGTTGATCAATGTTTCTACTTTAAAGTGGCACTCCAGTCTCCTTTTCACCTAATTTAACACCTTATTAACTTAACAAAAGGCACATCTCAATAGGTGGTCCAGGTATGTCATGACATTGCACAAGTAGGGTGGTGGGCCTTTCCTCTTTTGTTCCCTATTGCTCCTCTATTGTTCCTCAGTCAAGGGGGAGGCCGATGACATCACGTATTCCCATCAGACCAACTCCTTGACAGCCCTACTCCTTGATGTTTGCAGTTGTATAATTTTTTAAATATTGATATATTTTATATATATTCTAAGAAGACAAGACTTCTCTTAAAACGTATGAGTTAGCTTAACACTTACGAGTTATCTGATCGTAACACTAAGACAAAAACATAACCATATAGAAACAATTGATATTTAGAGTTTGTTCCACACAGGAGTCACCAATTATATGGGGAAGATCTGTCAATGTATTACTATCAAATTATGCCTTGTAATAATAATAATAAAAATACAGAATAATTCCACTTACATAGGAATAGATAGCACCAGGGACACATTAACATAAGAAGGCAGGTTTAATCCATGCAGTGAGGGTGGAGAGCTATCTGCCAGATACAGGTTTACTGTCATCACATTTTAAAACGTTTAAATCTTGGAGCAGATAAGCATGATGCCACCGTATAGGTTTAACTTCGGATTCAAGGTGCCTGGATGTACTTTGCATGCAGAGAGCAAGGTAGAGACCAAGGCAGAGAGCAAGGTAGAGACCAAGGCAGAGAGCAAGGTAGAGACCAAGGCAGAGAGCAAGGTGCAAGTACAGAAACAAACCTTCCTTGATTTTCTTGGTAGAGAAATTATACATGTAACTGCCAAAATAAAGGAAACACCAACATAAAGTGTCTTATTAGGGCGTTGGGCCATGAGCCGCCAGAGCTGCCAGAACAGCTTTATTATGCCTTGGCATATATTCTACACATTTATGGAACTCTATTGGAGGGATGAGACACCATTCTTCCACATGAAATTCCATCATTTGGTGTTTTGTTGATGGTGGTTGAAAACACTGTCTCAGGCGTCACTCCAGAATCTCCCATACACTGGCAAGAAAAAGTATGTGAACCGTTTGGAAATACCTGGCTTTCTGCATACTTTTTTCATAAAATGTGATCTTCATCTAGGTCACAACAATAGACAAACACAGTCTGCTTAAACTAATAACACACAAACAATGATACATTTTCATGTCTTTATTGAACACACCATGTAAACATTCACAGTGCAGGGTGGAAAAAGTAAGTGAACCCTTGGATTTAATAACTGGTTGACCCTCCTTTGACAGCAATAACCTCAACTAAATGTGTTTTGTAGTTATGGATCAGACCTGCACAACATTCTGGAAGAATTTTGGACCATTCCTCTTTACAATACTTTTTCAGCTCAGCAATATTCTTGGGATGTCTGGTGTGAAGTGCTCTCTTGAGGTCATGCCACAGCATCTCAATCAGGTTGAGGTCAGGACTCTGACTGGGCCACTCCAGAAGGCATATTTTCTTCTGTTGAAGCCATTCTGTTGTTGATTTACTTCTGTGTTTTGTGTGGTTGTCCTGTTGCATCACCCAACTTCTGTGTAGCTTCAATTGGCGGACAGATAGCCTAACATTCTCCGCCAAAATGTCTGAATAAAACTGGGAATTTATTTTTCCATTGATGATAACAGGCTGTCCAGGCCCTGAGGCAGCAAAGCAGCCCCAAACCATGATGCTCCCTCCACCATACTTTACAGTTGGGATGAGGTTTTGATGTTGGTGTGCTGTGCCTTTTTTTCTCCTCACATAGTGTTGTGTGTTCCTACCAAACAACTCAACTTTAGTTGAATCTGTCCACAGAATGTTTTGCCAGTAGCGCTGTGGAACATCCAGGTGCACTTTTGCAAACTTCAGACGTGCAGCAATGAAGCAGTGGCTTCATCTGTGGTGTGAACACCATTTTTGTTTAGTGTTTTACGTATCATAGACTCATCAACAGAGATGTTAGCATGTTCCAGAGGTTTCTGTAAGTCTTTAGCTGACACTCTAGGATTCTTCTTAACCTCATTGAGCATTCTGCACTGTGCTCTTGCAGTCATCTTTGCAGGAGGCCACTCCTAGAGAGAGTAGCAACAGTGCTGAACTTTCTCCATTTATAGACTATTTGTCTTACCGTGGACTGATGAACATCAAGGCTTTTAGAGATACTTTTGTAACCCTCTCCAACTTCATGCAAGTCAACAATTCTTAATCTTAGTTCTTCTGAGATATCTTTTTTTCGAGGCATGGTTCACATCAGGCAATGCTTCCTGTGAGTAGAAAACTCCAATTTTGTGAGTGTTTTTTAAAGAGCAAGACAGCTCTAACCAACATCTCCAATCTCGTCTCATTGATTGGACGACAGGTTAGCTGACTCCTGACTCCAATTAGCTTTTGGAGAAGTCATTAGCCTACTGGTTCACATACTTTTTCCAACCTACACTGTGAATGTTTAAATTATGTATTCAATATAGACAAGAAAAATTGTTGTGACTTAGATGAAGATCATATCAAATTTGATGAGCAATTTATGCAGAAATCCAGGTAATTCCAAAGAGTTCACATACTTTTTCTTGCCACTGTAAGTGATCATTTGGATTGGATCTGGTGATTGAGACACACAAACACGCCCCCCCTTCGAGACCCCTCTTTCAAAGTCACTGAGATCTCTTCTAGCCATGGTAGCCAAAATAATGGGCAACTCTGCATTTTTATACATGACCCTGAGCGTGATGGGATGTTTTAATTGCTTAATTAAGTCAGAAACTACACCTGTGTAGAAGCACCTGCTTTCAATATAATTTGTATCCCTCATTTACTCAAGTGTTTCCTTTATTTTGGCAGGTACCTGTATTTATAGCATGTGTTCAGTAGGTGGATCGCTAGTGTTTCCGAAGCATTGTGAAAATGCATTGATTAATGTTCTCATTGTAAAAGATGGTCTATGGTAAGCAGTTCAAGTCCACAATTTGAACTTGAATTCAATTGATCAAAAACTCAAAGAAAAAACTCTCCACACTTTTGCTGAATGGTGTCTTTTCAGAAAGCACACAATCCTTAATGGCAATCATATCACATGTTTTTTTTCTCCCCCTCTTTTGTTCCACTTCTAGTGTCTTTTTCACTTTCCCATGAATTGCCTATTTGTCATTTCAGTGTAGGCAATATAAAAGCACTGGCTTTTATGCAAAACACTCAAAAACCAAGCAGTTTCCTCTAAATTTGACATTTTTATTGTTATAATTTCAGCACTCTGAAGGCTCAGGGAGAGTTGCCCTGGAGGGCCCCAGCCTCTTATCTATTGTGCTCCCATCTAACGGCCGGATGACAAGTTTCTTTAATATGCATGGAGAGGAGAGCAGCAATTTGATGGAGACCTCTGTTCTCGGAGGTTGACATGGTAGATGCAGTACCACAGGAATTATCCAGCTGGCAATTTAGACCCAAATAAAAATATCAGTTCTCTGGCAAAAAAAAAATGTTGTTATTCTAGCTTCCATGGCTACGTGGTAAACAGGACTGAAAGAAACATACAACCTGCTGCACCAAAACAATTATGAAATATTGTCTGCATTTGTCTTGGGTGACAATATACTGTCCTTTTTATTAAAACAGGAATACGCAGGTTGTGAGTGACCCTATGCCACCCCACTTCTTCTGTAGTGTTTTCATTTTGAATGAAGGGCGTTGAGTCCTGAGCCGCCATAGGCTGGCCTCCTGGGCTAGGTGTGTCTTTGGTTGAGCCCTGAGCTGCCTTGGGCTGGCATTCTGGGCAAGGTGTGTCTTTGGTTGAGCCCTGAGCTGCCTTGGGCTGGCTTTCTGGGCAAGGTGTGACTTTGGTTGAGCCCTGAGCTGCCTTGGGCTGGCTTTCTGGGCAAGGTGTGACTTTGGTTGAGCCCTGAGTCACCTTGGGCTGGCTTTCTGGGCAAGGTGTGTCTTTGGTTGAGCCCTGAGCCACCTTGGGTTGGTCTTCAGGGCAAGGTGTGACTTAGCGCTAATCCCACCTACTCGAATGACCCTGCTGTCCCGGAGCTGGAGAGGAAGTGAATGTCAATTGTAACCTAACGTTACAGCTGCCAGAAATAAACAGAGCAGGTAAAGCCAACAAGCAATATTCTCGGTTCTTGGAACAACTCGACCCCAAAAGAGAAAAATAAGCTAGAAAAAGGCTGCTCATGACCAATCAAGGAACCGGATAGACATTGGAATACATTTTGTAAGAGTGACAAAGAAATGGCCACCATTCTCATGGACTGGTAGCTTTAGGTGTTGGGTTGAGTTTGAAGCCTGCTAGCTACGTTAGCTGCTATCCTTTGCGTGTTAAATGTTCAAGCTAGCTAACATCTTCTGTATTCGGACTGTTTTGCACTCAAGGGAATCTAACGATAGCATCATGTTGCTACACAGCATAAACCCCACAAGATGTCCAATTTCTTTTTTTCCAACTAGCTAACGTTAGCTAGCTAAAGCTAGATATGCAGATTGTTGACGGTACAGTAATATCACATAAACATGTATTTCACAGGCTGATACTAGTGGAGACAGTCTGATTTCAAATTAACCTGAGGCTGTACGAGTTGTGGTTGTGCAAACCACTGTCACACCCTGATCTGTTTCACCTGTCTTGTGCTTGTCTCGACCCCTCACCAGGTGTCTCCCATTTGTTCCCATTATCCCCTGTGTATTTATACCGGTGGTTTCTGTTTTCCCGTTGCCAGTTCGTCTCATCAAGCCTACCAACACGTTTTTCCGCACTCCTGTTTTTCTAGTCCTCCCGGTTCTGACCTTTTCTGCGTGACCTCAAGCCTGCCCGCCATCCTGCACCCGTCTGACTCTGACCTAGTTTACAAACTTCTTGCCTGCCCTCGACCTGCCCCTTGTCTATTAATACATATTAGAGACTCGAACCATCTGCCTCACGTGTTTGTGTTTGGGTCTCATCCTGTGTCGTTATAAAAAGAGGTAAGAAATACTCTATGCATTTTCTCTTATGCTTTGTGATTCAATAATTATTTTGTTTGTAATCGACCAAAATAGTTAGCTATGTTTGCAGTTCAGCAGCTTTCCTGCCTATATACAGCATTGATTCCTACCTACTGTGAACTACCCACTAGAATGACTGAATGAATACTCAGTGTGGTCAGTCAAGTAAACAATAGCTCATCTGCATAACATATTGGTGGACTGTGGGCCATCAAGTCATAGGATGTTACATTAGCATAACACATGTTACACTGGTTACAGAACAACACTACATCATACATCATACATCATGTACAGTGCATTCATAAAATATTCCGACCCATTGACTAAAAAAAAAAAAAATTACGTTACAGCCTTATTCTTAAATTGATTAAATCGTTTCCCCCCCCCTCATCAATCTACACACAATACCCCATAATGACAAAGCAAAAACAGGTTGAGGAATTTTTGCAAATGTATTAAAATAAAAAAACTGATATTACATTTACATAGGTATTCAGATCCTTTACTCAGTACTTTGTTTATGCACCTTTGGCAGCAATTACAGCATTGAGTCTTCTTGGGTATGATGCTACAAGCTTGGCACACATGTATTTGAGGAGTTTCTCCCATTCTTCTCTGCAGATCCTCTCAAGCTCTGTCAGGTTGGATGGGGAGTGTTGAAGCATAGCGATTTTCAGATCTCTCCAGAGATGTTCGATCTGGCTTGACCACTCTTTCACTGTCTTGTCTGTGTGCTTCGGGTCGTTGTCCTGTTGGAAGGTGAACCTTCGCCCCAGTCTGAGGTCCTGAGTGCTCTGGAGCAGGTTTTCATCAAGGATCTCGCTGTACTTTGCTCCGTTCATCCTGACTAGTCTCCCAGTCCCTCCCAGTCCCTAATACATTTTAGAATAAGGCTGTAACACAACAATATGTGGAAAAAGTCAAGGGGTCTGAATACTTTCCAAATGCACTGTATGTAAAGGACACTGTTGTGACACTGATTACTTTGGCTTTAATCAACAAAGCATTGTTAGTGATTGATGGTTGAATTCACAAACAGTGCTTACGTTCTGACTATAATGTACTCAAATTCCATCCATATTATGTTATCGAAATCAATGTTTATTTGGCATATGCACAGGATACAGTGGGGAATATGACATTGCATTGTACCTTGTACTATTGAAGTGACAAGACTCAGACTTGTCCCACTACCAACCAAGCAAAAGTTTCTCCAGGAACATCTACCAAAGGGCTTGGTAGGAAACTTGTGTTCGTACAGAATGGCAGACATTACACTTGTTACACGTAATTTGTGTATACTTGAGAAATGAACATACAATTACATTGCGTTAGAATCTTACCTACCTACCTTGCTCTCAGGTGAGACCATGGCCAGGATGTCTGTACCTGCCTGCTCTCTCTCATGTGAGACCATGGCCAGTCTATTACCTACCTTCTCTCTCAGGTGAGACCATGGCCAGGATGTCTGTACCTGCCTCCTCTCTCTCATGTGAGACCATGGCCAGTCTATTACCTACCTTCTCTCTCAGGTGAGACCATGGCCAGGATGTCTGTACCTGCCTCCTCTCTCTCATCTGAGACCATGGCCAGTCTATTACCTACCTTCTCTCTCAGGTGAGACCATGGCCAGGATGTCTGTACCTGCCTCCTCTCTCTCATGTGAGACCATGGCCAGTCTATTACCTACCTTCTCTCTCAGGTGAGACCATGGCCAGGATGTCTGTACCTGCCTCCTCTCTCTCATCTGAGACCATGGCCAGTCTATTACCTACCTTCTCTCTCAGGTGAGACCATGGCCAGGATGTCTGTACCTGCCTCCTCTCTCTCATCTGAGACCATGGCCAGTCTATTACCTACCTTCTCTCTCAGGTGAGACCATGGCCAGGATGTCTGTACCTGCCTCCTCTCTCTCATGTGAGACCATGGCCAGTCTATTACCTACCTTCTCTCTCAGGTGAGACCATGGCCAGGATGTCTGTACCTGCCTCCTCTCTCTCATGTGAGACCATGGCCAGTCTATTACCTACCTTCTCTCTCAGGTGAGACCATGGCCAGGATGTCTGTACCTGCCTCCTCTCTCTCATCTGAGACCATGGCCAGTCTATTACCTACCTTCTCTCTCAGGTGAGACCATGGCCAGGATGTCTGTACCTGCCTCCTCTCTCTCATGTGAGACCATGGCCAGTCTATTACCTACCTTCTCTCTCAGGTGAGACCATGGCCAGGATGTCTGTACCTGCCTCCTCTCTCTCATGTGAGACCATGGCCAGTCTATTACCTACCTTCTCTCTCAGGTGAGACCATGGCCAGGATGTCTGTACCTGCCTCCTCTCTCTCATGTGAGACCATGGCCAGTCTATTACCTACCTTCTCTCTCAGGTGAGACCATGGCCAGGATGTCTGTACCTGCCTCCTCTCTCTCATGTGAGACCATGGCCAGTCTATTACCTACCTTCTCTCTCAGGTGAGACCATGGCCAGGATGTCTGTACCTGCCTCCTCTCTCTCATCTGAGACCATGGCCAGTCTATTACCTACCTTCTCTCTCAGGTGAGACCATGGCCAGGATGTCTGTACCTGCCTCCTCTCTCTCATGTGAGACCATGGCCAGTCTATTACCTACCTTCTCTCTCAGGTGAGACCATGGCCAGGATGTCTGTACCTGCCTCCTCTCTCTCATGTGAGACCATGGCCAGTCTATTACCTACCTTCTCTCTCAGGTGAGACCATGGCCAGGATGTCTGTACCTGCCTCCTCTCTCTCATCTGAGACCATGGCCAGTCTATTACCTACCTTCTCTCTCAGGTGAGACCATGGCCAGGATGTCTGTACCTGCCTCCTCTCTCTCATGTGAGACCATGGCCAGTCTATTACCTACCTTCTCTCTCAGGTGAGACCATGGCCAGTATATGGGGGTGGCAGGTATCCTCGAGTTTAGAGAGTTGGGTCAGTAACCGAAGGGTCGCTGGTTTGAATACCAGAGCTGTGCCTTTGAGCAAGGCACTTAACCCTAATTACTTTAGGGGTGCTTTACAATGGTGACTGTGACCCTGCGGGTGTCTCAGGGGGAGTTGGGATATGTAAGAAATACATTTCCATTACACACGTGTAAGTGAACAAATAAAAGTACCCCCCCCCCCAAATTATTATATTACCTACCTTCTCTCTCAAGTGAGACCATGGCCAGTATTTGATCAAACATCAATTCATTGATGGTTTTAAATTAATAAATTGTGCGTACGTTCTCACTATAATTTACTCATATTCTATCAATATTATGTTATCATATCAAAATCAACCTACACTATATGTACAAAAGCAAATTAGTAGATTAGTGGATTGGGCAATTTCAGTCACACCCGTTGCTGATTGGTGTATAAAATCGAGCACACAGCCATGCAATCTCCATAGATCGAATAGTCCCCGCGATATGCAACTTTTCAGGGAAGTCAGGACCCAATACACAGTCAGTTAGGAAAGCAAAGGTTAGCTTTTTCAAACAGAAATTTGCATCCGGCAGCACTAATTCCAAAAAGTTTTGGGACACTGTAAAGTCCATGGAGAATGAGAGTACCTCCTCCCAGCTGCCCACTGCAATGAGACTAGGAAACACTGTCACCACTGATAAATCCACGATAATCGAGAATTTCCATAAGCATTTCTCTACGGCTGGCAATGCTTTCCACCTGGCTACCCCAACCCCGGGCAACAGCTCTGCACCCCCCGCAGCAACGGGCCCAAGCCCCCCCCGCTTCTCCTTCACCTAAGTCCAGACAGATGATGTTCTGAAAGAGCTGCAAAATCTGGATCCCTACAAATCAGCTGGGCTAGACATTCTGGACCCTTTCTTCCTAAAATTATCCGCCGCCATTGTTGCAACCCCTATTACTAGTCTGTTCAACCTCTCTTTTGTATCGTCTGAGATTCCTAAAGATTGGAAAGCGGCTGCGGTCATCCCCCTCTTCAAATGGGGAGACAATCTAGACCCAAACTGTTACAGACCTATATCCATCTTGCCCTGCCTTTATAAAGTCTTCGAAAGCCAAGTGAACAAACAGATCACCAACCATTTCGAATCCCACCGTACCTTCTCCACTATGCAATCTGGTTTCCAAGATGGTCATGGGTGCACCTCAGCCACGCTCAAGGTCCTAAACGTTATCATAACCGCCATCGATAAAAGACAATACTGTATAGCCGTCTTCATCGACCTGGCCAAGGCTTTCGACTCGGTCAATCACCGTATTCCTATCGGCAGACTCAACAGCCTTGGTTTCTCTAACGACTGCCTCGCCTGTTTCACTAACTACTTCTCAGAGAGTTCAGTGTGTCAAATCGGAGAGCCTGATGTCCGGACCTCTGGCAGTCTCTATGGGGGTGCCACAGGGTTGAATTCTCGGGCCAACTCTTTTCTCTATATATATCAATGGTGTTGCTCTTGCTGAGGGTGATTCTTTGATCCACCTCTACGCAGACGACATCATCTGGCCCTTTGGACACTGTTATCAAACCTCCAAACGAGCTTCAACACCATACAAAACTCCTTCTGTGGCCTCCAACTGCTCTTAAATGCTAGTAAAACTAAATGCATGCTCTTCAACCAATTGCTACCCGCCCGCCCGACTAGCATCACTACTCTGGTTGGTTCTGACTTAGAATATGTGGACAACTATACAGTCTAGCCAGACAACTAGGTATTTAAACTCTCCTTCCAGACTCACATTAACTTCTTAGTGATCCCTTCCCGCTCGAATCCTGGTAACGATATTGATTTGACAACATCCAGTGAAATTGCAGCGCGCCAAATTCAAAAACAGAAATACTCATAATAAAAATTAACAAAACATAGATGTGTAATACATCAAAATAAAGCTTAACTTCTTGTTTATCCAGCCACAGTGTCTGATTTCAAAAAGGCTCTACGGCGAAAGCAGACCATGCAATTATCTGAGGACAGCGCCCCGCATACGAATACATGAAAATCATATTTCAACCAGGCAGGTGCTACACAAAAGTCAGAAATAAAGATATAATTCATGCCTTACCTTTGAAGATCTTCTTCTGTTGGCACTCCAAAATGTCACAGAAACATCACAAATGGTCATGACTACAAAGTATCTAATAAGTTACCTGTAAACTTGGTCCAAACATTTCAAACAACTTTCCTAATCCAACCTTAGGTATCCTAAAACGTAAATAATCGATACAATTTAAGACGGGATAAACTGTGTTCAATACCAGACGAAAACAAAGTGAAGCGCGTTCCAGGTCACGCGCACCAAAAGACTTGAGTCCACCTGGAGTGACACATGGAAAGAACAGGGCTACTTCTTCATTTCTCAAAAGAAAAACATCAACCAATTTCTAAAGACTCTAGTGGAAGCCATAGGAACTGCAAGCAGATTCTTATTAAAAAGGGCTTACCATAGAAACCTAATGGAAAACAGATTGACTTCCAACATTGTTTTCCCCTGGATGGATTGTGCTCGGGGTTTCGCCTGCCAAATCAATTATCTTATACTCACAGACATTATTCAAACAGTTTTAGAAACTTCAGAGTGTTTTCTATATATATGCATATCCTAGCTTCTGGGCCTGAGTAGCAGGCAGTTTACCTCGGGCACGCTTTTCATCCGGACGTGAAAATACTGCCCCCTATCCCTAAGCATCTCCAATCCAAAGTTAAATTTAGAATTGGCTTCCTATTTCTTAACAAAGCCTCCTTCACTCATGCTGCCAAACATACCCTCGTAAAACTGACTATCCTACCGATCCTTGACTTCGGCGACGTCATTTACAAATTAGCCCCCAACACTCTACTCAGCAAATTGGATGCAGTCTATCACAGTGCCATCCAATTTATCACCAAAGCCCCATATACTACCCACCACTGCAACCTGTATGCTCTCGTTGGCTAGTCCTCGCTGCATTTTCGTCACCAAACCCACTGGCTCCAGGTCAACTAAGTCTTTGCTAGGTATAGCTCCACCTTATCTCAGTGCACTGGTCACCATAGCAACACCCACCTGTAACATGCGCTCCAGCAGGTATATTTCACTGGTCATCCCCAAAGCCAACACCTACTTTGGCCACCTTTCCTTCCAGTTTTCTGCTGCCAATAGATGGAACAAATTGCAAAAATCACTGAAGCTGGAGACTTATCTCCCCCACTGACTTTAAGCGTCAGCTGTCAGAGCAGCTTACCGATCGCTGCAGCTGTACACAGCCCATCTGTAAATAGCCCATCCAACCAACTCCTCCCCATATTGTTTTATTGACTTGTTTTGCTCTTTGTTTTTGTTTTTCTGCTCTTTTGCAAACCAGTATTTCTACTTGCACATCCTCATCTGTACATATCACTCCAGTGTAAATTGCTAAATTGTAATTACTTTGCCACTATTGACCTATTTATTGTCTTACCTCCTTACATCATTTGCACACACTGTATACAGATTTTTCTATTGTGTTATTGACTGTACGTTTGTTTATCCCATGTGAAACTGTTTTTGTTGCACTGCTTTGCATTATCTTGGCCAGGTCGCAGTTGTAAATGAGAACTTGTTCTCAACTGGCCTACCTAGTTAAATAAAGGTGAAATACAATAAATAAATAGATGAACATTGGCAGTAGAATGCCCTTACTTAAAAGAGCTCAGTGACTTTCAACGTGGCACTGATCAAATGTCAGTGCTGTTATTGTGAAGTGAAAACGTCTAGGAGCAACAACGGCTCAGCCGCGATGTGGTTGGCCACATAAGCTCACAAAACGGGGCCGACGAGTGCTGAAGCACGTATCACGTAAAAATCGCCTGTCCTCTGTTGCAACACCCACTACCAAGTTCCAAATTGCCTCTGGAAGCAAAGTCAGCACAATAACTGTTCGTCGGGAGCTTCATGAAATGGGTTTCCATGGCCGAGCAGTCGCACACTAGCCTAAGATCACCATGCGCAATGCCAAGCGTCAGCTGGAGTTGAGTAAAGCTTGCCGCCATTGGACTCTGGAGCAGTGGAAACGCATTCTCTGGCGTGATAAATCACGCTTTACCATCTGGCAATCCGACGAACAAATCTGGATTTGGTGGATGCCAGGAGAATGCTACCTGCCTGAATGCATAGTGCCAACTGTAAAGTTTGGTTGAGGAGGAATAATGGTCTAGGGCTTTTTCATGGTTCGGGCAAGGCCCCTTAGTTCCAGTGAAGGGAAATCTCAACGCTACAGCATACATTGACATTCTAGACGATTATGGGCTTTCAACTTTGTGGCAAGAGTTTAGGGAAGGCCCTTGTCATGTTTCAGTATGACAATGTCCCCATGCACAAAGCGAGGTCCATACAGAAATGGTTTGTCGAGATTGGTGTGGAATAACTTGACTGGCCTTCACAAAGTCCTGACCTCAACCCCATCGAACACCTTTGGGATGAATTGGAATGCTGACTGTGAGCCAGGCCTAATCGCCCAACATCAGTGCCCAACCTCACTAATGCGCTTGTGGCTGAATGGAAGCAACACCCTGCAGCAATGTTCCAACATCTAATGGAAAGCCTTTCCAGAAGAGTATGGGCTGTTAAAGCAGCAAAGGGGGGACCGATTCCATATTGATGCCCATGATTTTGGAATGAGACATTCGATGAGCATACTTTTGGTCATGTAATGTTTATTTGGCTAATGCACTGAATATTTTTTCATTTATAGCTAGGAAAGTCTGTTAAGAACAAACTGTTATTTACAATGACGGCCTAGGAACAGTTGTTCCGGGTCAGAACAACAGATTTTTACCTTGTCAGCTCAGGGATTCGATCTTGCCATCTTTCGGTTACTGGCCTAACGCTCTAACCACTAGGCTACCTGCTGCCCTAAATAGAGTGGGGTGTATATGAGAATATGACTTTGCATTGTACTGAGGTCATTTGTTTTGTGTTTTCCCACACAGTGACAACAATCCCCAAATACTCTGACTCATCCCTCCTGTCCCACTACCAACCAATCAAGAGTTTCTCCAGGAACATCAGTGCAAAGGGCTTGATAGGAAACGTTTGTTCATACAGAATGACAGATATTACGCTCGTTGCAAGTATTTTACCTTTTCCTGATGAAACTTGAGAAATTAATATACAGTGACATTTAGTTAGAAGCAATACTATGAAAATTTGGTTTGGAAAGGCCATTGACACTTGTGCTAATAAGTGATTTCAATAAATGTTAGTATTATTTTTTTTCCTCCATCAGCATCAATACTGCTGGAGTAACAGAACCATGAATGACTGGGACTACTTGCTGCATGATAAAAAAATGACCTCATAAGTCTCTATGTAAAAATACACATACTGTAATTCACAATTTGAAGTGAATGTTTAAAAAAATTATGGGACTATTACAATGACAACTGAATACTTTTAGAATTTAAATAAAACTCACGTACAAGACAGGACATATAGCTCCCATGAAAAACAACATGGTGCCGCAGCAGATCACGGGAGGACGGTACTCACCACATAGCAGCTTGGAAAGACGAACCTGTTGCCAGGTCCACACCTCCAGGCCACAAACTGATATGTGCTGCTCCTGGTTAACACCTTTCACCCCCTACTAGGAGGTCATCAGAGCCGATATGACCTCAATGCATCCTTATGGCCCTGCTAGAGGTTCAATTCTCAATGGCTGGTGCGCGATTTGGTTGGTTTCTGGTAAAGCAAGTAGAATGTCACATGGACACTGCTGATGGCCACGCAAATAGTTCAGCTGAAGGGTTTAGAGATTCGTCATCATCTATGGCTGACTTTGTTTCCTCAGTTCAACAGGTCCAAGCTATCCTGTGCATTATAGGTTGACATTGGGATAAAAAATAAATAATTGTTACTTCAATAGTACATGGTACAATGCAATGTTATATTCCCGTATACATCCCACTGTATGCTCTGCATACGCCAAATAAACGTTAATTGAACATAATATTGATGGATTATGAGCCTTCCAGTTTTAAGTTTCTCTGTCAGTCATGCCATGTTGTGTCTGTCAGTCATGCCATAAAGATAGGTGTTGGATTGGGTGAAGGAATTATACTGTAAATCAAACAGACAGACACAATAGGTTGGATGGAAGCTAGGGGGGATTGTCACCAGAGATAGCCATCTAACTTAACTGGCATTACAAGGGATGTGTGCCCATGTAGTTACGCTGCTCTGCCTCCATGGCCGAGCCACTAGCCACCACAGAGCTCAATATCTGTTCCCCATCCTCCATTTCCCTCTCCTCTCCTCTTCCATACAATTAAAAATGCATCAGGCACGTGGGATGGATTATATGCACGATCCCCGGCTCTACTGATCCGGAGTGTGGAGCTGTCACGGAAGGGTTGGAGGGAGACAGGAAGAGAAAGGGAGTGGGGCGGACGGGCAGGGAGGCAGGTGGGGTGGGACCCCCCTGGCATAGGAACTCTGAGACACCCACGGTACCCCATATCTAACCCTCATCCTCCTGCTCCCACTGCGGACTCCTCCCTCCTTCCATCTAACAAATCACTCATTCCTCTCCCTAGTCTCATCCCTCATCTGTCCGGTGTGTTGAGTAGCCTTTCATCCTCCCTCCTTCCATCTGCTCCTTCACCGTCCCCCTCTCTTCCTCTGACTGTCACTACATCCATGGCTTTCACTTTGCCTGCCACCCGCACATTCACACCTAATCCGTCTTCCCTCCTGGCCACTGTTACCTGAGGCTACATCCTGCAAGATAAAGTATCATTGGATCATGGTGGGTTACTTTGGATTGAATATGTATCCGGACACCCAGTGTTACTGTACCAATTGGTTTTGCCATACTATGAATATAAGAAAAAAAATACACTCAATGCATCAGAAACAGGAAATAGAAAAAGGTGGGTGGTAGAGCGCTTAGAGGAAACACATAGAGCGGATGTGTGAATCATTGAAATATGATTCATTTTATTTCTGTGGAGTGAGTGCCCTTTTACAGAGTAAGGAGAGACTACTGTACAAACACAGTGCAAGAGTTCTTTTGAACATTTTCACCTTTTATCATGTACTGTAAAGCTCAAGACATTTACTTTGAACACCCATTGATAGCACAGGGTGATGCAATTTACAAATACAGTGCAGATATAGCTACTTATTTGCAACATACAATTACAACACAGTATTTTATTTTAAAAAACTTTAAATAATCTTGCACAGTAATATACCATATTCAGTCCAGTGTGTCAAATAATATATATGTGTATATATATCTCAAGGATTTTGACTGAATCAGCCAATAACTCAGTGTCACACCCTGATCTGTTTCACCTGTCTTTGTCACGCCCTGACCATAGAGAGCTGTTTATTCTCTGTTGGTTGGGGCGTGATAGTGACTAGGGTGGGTCATCTAGGCGTTTAATGGTTTATGTTGGCCTGGTATGGTTTCCAATCAGAGACAGCTGTTTATCGTTGTCTCTGATTGGTGATCATATTTAGGCAGGCCATTTCCCCTTTGTGTTTTGTGGGATCTTGTCTCCAGATAGTTGCCTCTGTGCACACCAGTAGCTTCACGTTTCGTTTGTGCTTTTGTTGTTTTATTTGGTGAGATTCTGTTTATTAAAAGATGTGGAACTCTACGCACGCCTTGGTCCAATCATTACGACGAACGTGACAGTCTTTTGATTGTCTCCACCCCCTCCAGGTGTCGCTTATTATCCCTGGTGTATATATCCCTGTGTTTCCTGTCTCTCTGTGCCAGTTCGTCTTGTATGCTTTTCAAGTCAACCAGCGGTTTTCCCTCTACTCCTGCATCTATTCTCTTTTGTTAGTCATCTCGGTTTTTGACCCTTGCCTGGTTTCTGGACTCTGTACCCGCCTGCCTGACCATTCTGCCTGCCCTGACCTCGAGCCTGCCTGACCATTCTGCCTGCCCTGACCTCGAGCCTGCCTGACCATTCTGCCTGCCCTGACCTCGAGCCTGCCTGACCATTCTGCCTGCCCTGACCTCGAGCCTGCCTGACCATTCTGCCTGCCCTGACCTCGAGCCTGCCTGACCATTCTGCCTGCCCTGACCTCGAGCCTGCCTGACCATTCTGCCTGCCCTGACCTCGAGCCTGCCTGACCATTCTGCCTGCCCTGACCTCGAGCCTGCCTGACCATTCTGCCTGCCCTGACCTCGAGCCTGCCTGACCATTCTGCCTGCCCTGACCTCGAGCCTGCCTGACCATTCTTCCTGCCCTGACCTCGAGCCTGCCTGCCACTCTGTACCTCCTGGTCTCTGAACTGGTTTTAACCTTTTGCCTGTCCCTTTTGGATTGTTTAATAAATATCAAGACTCAAATCAACTGCCTCCTGTATCTGGGTCTCCCCTTGTGCTCTTATACATAGGCTAACTGATAACTTTACAAACAGCTCACTATACCCAATTATCTACCTCAATTCATAACATGTAACTGTAGCTTAAAGGCCCAGTGCAGTCAAAAACATGATGGTCCTGTGCTTTATATATATTTCACAATATAGGGTTCGGATAATATTGTGAAAATTATAATGCCCTTTTAGTGTAAGAGCTGATTGAAAAGACCCTCATGAAATGTCTGCATGTTTTGTCAGGAAATTAGTTATAGTTCCAAACCTCTCTGACAATAGCTAGTTTTCATTTTCCCTCCCCACTCAGACCCCTCGCAGACAGTCCGAGCTGAATTCTTGCGAAATTCTTCTTTGAGAAATTCTCTTAAGTTATTTTAGTTTCTTTTTGACCATTTTAATTGAAGACAATCACCGTAAGCTACTTTGTTGTTACCTAGAATTTGATTGAAATTTGGATAGAAACAGCTGCATTGGACCTTTTTAATAGCACTTATCACCTTGACAGTGACCAGCCACCTTGCTGACCTCACAGCAGGCTTTTCACACAGCTCACTGGATCAATGGATTCTCACCTCATTGACTCAGGGTCTGCTTTCTAACCTGTCACCTCCTATTACCTCTGATGAGACAGAAACCACACCGCTACTCTCCGCTCGCCCTGAAACTCTGTCTGTCCCAAATGGTACCCTATTGACTATATAGTGCATGACTTTTGCCCAGAGCCATACCTGGTCAAAAGAAGTGCACTAAATAGGGAATAGTGTGCCATTTAGGACGTAGCCTCTGTCCTCAGGTCTATCCTTAGTTCTCACCCTGGTCACCTTCATCAAGTGGACCTGTCAGAGCTGCTGTCAGGGTAGAGAGTTGACATAGAAAGATGTTTTTATAGGGCAAACTATATGACTATTACTGAAAGAATTGTTATAGGAAACTGTCGGGTTACTACTACTACTGAAATAATTGTTATAGGAAACTGTCACTATTATAGGAAACTACACTATTACTGAAAGAGTAGGATGGAAATGAATGTGCATTGAAACTAAGTTGCATATTCAAATGAAAAATTCGGAAATAATATTTACATCAATTGATTTGATAAAAATGTAAATGCAACTGCTTATTCACATTTATTGAGAAATACCACACAGAAAACACCTAAGGCTTAATACACTGCTTGGGTGTCAGAATATGCAACCTATGCAGAAAAGAGCCCGGTCACTGGTTCCATGATTGTGTCAATATGGTGCCTCCATGGTTTTTCCTGTCAGTGTGTTAACGGAAGAGAGGGCAGTTGTCCGGACAGACGCTGCAGCCTAGCTGTCACCCTCTGCGCAACACAAACCCTCCATCTCGGTCCTCCTACTCATTAGACTGTCTCTGCAGAGAGAGAGAGGGAGAGCACGGGGGAAGGAGAGAGAGAGAGAGAGAGCACGGGGGGAAGGAGAGAGAGAGAGAGAGAGCACTGGGGGAAGGAGAGAGAGAGAGAGAGAGCACGGGGGGAAGGAGAGAGAAAGAGAGCATGGGAGGGAGAGAGTCTGAGGTGTCTCAGGTTCTAAAGCCTGCGCTTTGACATTCACGCTGCGCTTCGAGTCGATCAGGTCCCAGCTCTGATAAATTTGCATCTCTTTGAATGTGACGCTTGAGAAAAAAAGAGGGTGGGATGGGGTGGGGGGGTAGAAGGGTAGAGGAGGCGTGGGATGGGAGGGGGTAGGAAGAATGGCCCAGGCACTAGATTACATTTTGCCGTCTAGAAAATGAGAAAAAAAGGCCTCTATCTCCTGCAGTCTACTGGGAAGATCTTTATTCTGATTCTTGTTAGAATTGTTTATCACTGTGACAGAGCAGGCCGAGGGTGAGATAAAGGCAGTGCTCCATCACAGGCCTGACAGTCGTAGGACATGCGCTGGAATAAAAGGAGCCAGGGAAATATTATTAATAGATGCTGACTTGATTTGCCTCGATTGCATGTCAAGACGAGCAGGCCGTGGCTTGATTGCAGCCTATGAAGTTCTGTCCAAAAGGGAAGCTATTTTTCATTAAGTGATAGAAGTCTCCTCTCTTTTCTTTCTTTTTTACTCTCCTCTTTTGCATTGCTTTACAAGGAGCTGATAACTTATGCAGTTTATTCTAAGCGTGCTGATTTGTGTCAGAGGGAGAGAGAGAGGGTGAGAGAGAGAAGGATAGATGTAGGGAGGAAGAAGGGGAGGTAGTGGGGAAAATGGAACTTATCTCGCCTTTCACAAAATAAACCGCCTTGCTGGTTTAATGCTAGTTTTCGTAGAAGTGAGGAGGACCCAGCCCAGCATACACCATGTGTCTATCATAGCCATCTACATTCATGCACAGATATAGCAAACGGCTCCAATATCCCCCACTGTACTTAATGCAAAACACCCCCAGCCTCCACAGACAACAGATACAAAATAAGTATATAAAATATGATTACATGAGAACATGTTTGGAAGGCATAGCTAGAAATGCAAGGCATTACTAATGGCTGTACAGGAATAGAGATTTACACACACGCCCCCATACAGGCAGATGCACCAGCCAGTTGCGTGTGTCAGTGCATTACGGTTATGTGCAAAGAATGAAACTAGGCTATAGCTTTAGAGAATAAATATACAGTACTAGTCAAAAGTTTGGACACCTACTCATTCAAGGGTTTTTCTTTATTTGTGCTATTTTCTACATTGTAGAATAATTGTGAAGACATCAAAACTATGAAAAAACACATATGGAATCATGAAGTAAGCAAAAAAGTGTTAAACAAATCAATATATATTTTGGATTATTCAAAGTAGCCACCCTTTGCCTTAATGAAAGCTTTGCACACTCTTGGCATTCTCTCAACTAGCTTCACCTGGAATGCTTTTCCAACAGTCTTGAAGGAGTTCCCACATATGCTGAGCACCTGTTGGCTGCTTTTCCTTCAGTCTGAGTTCCAACTCATCGCAAACCATATCAATTGGGTTGAGTTCGGGTGATTGTGGAGGCCAGGTCATCTGATGCAGCACTAATTCACTCTCCTTCTTGGTCAAATAGCCCTTACACAGCCTGGAGATGTGTTGGGTCATTGTCCTATTGAAAAACAAAAGATGCTGTGAATGCTGAGGTAGCCATGCTGGTTAAGTGTGCCTTGAATTCTAAATAAATCACTGACAGTGTCACAGGCAGAGCACCCCCACACCATCACACCTCGTCTGAGCTTCACGGTGGGAACCACACATGCGGAGATCATCCGTTCACCTACTTTGAGTCTCACAAAGACACAGCGGTAAGATTCAAAAATCTCAAATTTGGACTCATCAGACCAAAGGACAGATTTCCTCCGGTCTAACACATTGCTTGTGTTTCATGGCCCAAGCAAGTCTCTTCTTCTAATTGGTATCCTTTAGTAGTGGTTTCTTTGCAGCAATTTGACCATGAAGGCCTGATTCACACAGTTTCCTCTGAATAGTTGATGTTGAGATGTGTCTGTTACTTGAACTCTGTGAAAAATGTATTTGGGCTGCAATCTGAGGTGCAGTTAACTCTAATGAACTTATCCTACTGCATGCAGCAGAGGTAACTCTGGGTCTTCCTTTCCTGTGGCGGTCCTCATGAGAGCCAGTTTCATCATAGCGCTTGATGGTTTTTGCAACTAAAATATTCTGAATTGACTGACCTCCATGTCTTAAAGTAATGATGGACTGTTGTTTCTCTTTGCTTATTTGAGCTGTTCTTGCCATACTATGGACTTGGTCTTTAAAACAAATAGGGCTATATTCTGTATACCACCCCTACCTTGTCACAACACAACTGATTGCCTCAAAAACATTAAGAAGGAAAGACATTTCACAAATTAAATTTTTACAAGGCAATCATGTTAATTGAAATGCATTCCAGGTGACTACCTCATGAACCTGGTTGAGAGAAAATTAAGCTGTCATGAAGGCAAGGGTAGATACTGTGAATCTCAAATATAAAATATATTTGGATTTGTTTAACACTTTTTTGGTTACTACATGATTCCATATGTGTTTTTTCATAGTTTTGATGTCTTCAGTATTATTCTACAATGTAAAAAATAGTAAAAATAAAGAAAAAGTAGATGTGTCCAAACTTTTGTCTGTTACTGTATATATATATATACACAGTTGAAGTCAGAAGTTTACATACACTTAGGTTGGAGTCATTAAAACTCGTTTTTCAACCACTCCACACATTTCTTGTGAACGAACTGTAGTTTTGGCAAGTCGGTCAAGACATGGCTTTAGAAGCTTCTGATAGGCTAATTGACATCATTTGAGTCAATTGGAGGTGTACCTGTGGATGTATTTCAAGGCCTACCTTCAAACTCAGTGCCTCTTTGCTTGGCATCATGGGAAAATCAAAAGAAATCAGCCAAGACCTCAGAAAAAAAATGTAGACCACAAGTCTGGTTCATCCTTGGGAGCAATTTCCAAACGCCTGAAGGTACCACATTCACCTGTACAAACATTACTACGCAAGTATAAACACCATGGGACCACGCAGCCGTCATACCGCTCAGGAAGGAGACAGGTTTTGTCTCCTGGAGATGAACGTACTTTGGTGCGAAAAATGCAAATCAATCCCAGAACAACAGCAAAATAACTTGTGAAGATGCTGGAGGAAACAGGTATAAAAGTATCTATATCCACAGTAAAACGAGTCCTATATCGACATAACCTGAAAGTCCACTCAGCAAGGAATCAAATCAAATGTATTTATATAGCCATTCTTACATCAGCTGATATCTCAAAGTGCTGTACAGAAACCCAGCCTAAAACCCCAAACAGCAAGCAATGCATGTGTAGAAGCACGGTGGCTAGAAAAAACTCCCTAGAAAGGCCAAAACCTAGGAAGAAACCTAGAGAGGAACCAGGCTATGAGGGGTGGCCAGTTCTCTTCTGGCTGTGCCGGGTGGAGATTATAACAGAACATGGCCAAGATGTTCAAATGTTCATAAATGACCAGCATGGTCAAATAATAATAATCACAATAGTTGTCGAGGGTGCCACAAGTCAGCACCTCAGGAGTAAATGTCAGTTGGCTTTTCATAGCCGATCATTAAGAGTATCTCTACCACTCCTGCTGTCTCTAGAGAGTTGAAAACAGCAGGAGGGACTGCTACACTTTACAAAATAGATGGCATCATGTGGGAGGAAAATTATGTGGATATATTGAAGCAACATCTCAAGACATCAGTCAGGAAGTTAAAGCTTGGTTGCAAATGGGTCTTCCAAATGGACAATGTCCCCAAGTATACTTCCAAAGTTGTGGCAAAATGGCTTAAGGATAACAAAGTCAAGGTATTTGAGTGGCCATCACAAAGCCCTGACCTGAATCCTATAGAAAATTTGTGGGCAGAACTGAAAAAGAGTGTGCGAGCAAGGAGGCCTACAAACCTGACTCAGTTACACCAGCTCTGTCAGGAGCAATGGGTCAAAATTCACCCAACTTATTGTGGGAAGCTTGTGAAGGCTACCCGAAACGTTTGAATCCAAGTTAAACAATTTAAAGGCCATGCTACCAAATACTAATTGAGTGTATGTAAACTTCTGACCCACTGGGAATGTGATGAAAGAAATAAAAGCTGAAATAAATAATTCTCTCTGCTATTATTCTGACTTTTCACATTTTAAAAATAAAGTGGTGATCCTAAGACCGGGAATTTTACTAGGTTTAAATGTCAGGAATTGTGAAAAACTGAGTTTAAATGCATTTGTCTAAGGTGTATGTAAACTTCAGACTTCAACTGTAAATATATATATATTTATATTTACTGAGCTGAAAAATGGTATCTAATCACAGATACACGATGCAGAGACGTGCACAGTGACAGAGGAAATCAGGATTGTAGATATATATGTCTATTCACTCTCTCCTTCCTGTGTGAGACAGATGGATGAAGCCTAAAGTGGGGTGAGTGTCTCCCAGTTTTAAAAACACTGAGCTTCTGAACAATCATTCCAACCACCTCCATACTGCCATGTTTTCTGCTTTCTCTGGTACTGTTTTGTCTCTGGTACTGTTTTGTCTCTGGTACTGTTTTGTCTCTGGTGCTGTTTTGTCTCTGGTGCTGTTTTGTCTCTGGTGCTGTTTTGTCTCTGGTGCTGTTTTGTCTCTGGTGCTGTTTTGTCTCGGGTACTGTTTTGTCTCGGGTACTGTTTTGTCTCGGGTACTGTTTTGTCTTGGGTACTGTTTTGTCTCGGGTACTGTTTTGTCTCTGGTGTACTGTTTTGTCTCTGGTGCTGTTTTGTCTCGGGTACTGTTTTGTTTCTGGTACTGTTTTGTTTCTGGTACTGTTTTGTCTCTGGTGCTGTTTTGTCTCTGGTACTGTTTTGTTTCTGGTACTGTTTTGTCTCTGGTACTGTTTTGTCTCTGGTACTGTTTTGTCTCTGGTGCTGTTTTGTCTCGGGTACTGTTTTGTCTCGGGTACTGTTTTGTCTCGGGTACTGTTTTGTCTCGGGTACTGTTTTGTCTCGGGTACTGTTTTGTCTCGGGTACTGTTTTGTCTCGGGTACTGTTTTGTCTCTGGTGTACTGTTTTGTCTCTGGTGCTGTTTTGTCTCGGGTACTGTTTTGTTTCTGGTACTGTTTTGTTTCTGGTACTGTTTTGTCTCTGGTGCTGTTTTGTCTCTGGTACTGTTTTGTTTCTGGTACTGTTTTGTCTCTGGTGCTGTTTTGTCTCTGGTGCTGTTTTGTCTCGGGTGCTGTTTTGTCTCGGGTACTGTTTTGTCTCGGGTACTGTTTTGTCTCTGGTGCTGTTTTGTCTCGGGTACTGTTTTGTCTCTGGTACTGTTTTGTCTCGGGTACTGTTTTGTCTCGGGTACTGTTTTGTCTCTGGTGTAGTGTTTTGTCTCTGGTGCTGTTTTGTGTGCTGTTTTGTCTCTGGTGCTGTTTTGTGTGCTGTTTTTTCTCTGGTGCAGTTTTTTCTGAAAGTGCTTTTTTGTCTCTGGTGCTGTTTTGTTTTTCATCTGACTTTCGTCTACTGTACAATCCCCCTGTCTCTTTGTGGAATTAGTCCACCGGAGTAATTTATGCATATCCTCAGCAGACGCCGTTTGGCATTCCTGTGAAAATCATAAAATATAGTGTTCTGAGGATTTTTCTGATTGAATGAAGCATTTGCATTTCCACTACTGCATATCCCAAGTAATGTCTACAGTCTAAAATGTGACTTTTATTTCCACTACTGCATATCCCAAGTAATGTCTACAGTCTAAAATGTGACTTTTATTTCCACTACTGCATATCCCAAGTAATGTCTACAGTCTAAAATGTGACTTTTATTTCCACTACTGCATATCCCAAGTAATGTCTACAGTCTAAAATGTGACTTATTTCCACAAGCAGTTTCAGAGTATCATGAGTAACAAGTTTTAAAAACACCACACAAGTAACATGTACTTATATACTGTATAGTACATATATGGAGAGTAAAGTTCTGTGATCCTCAAATAAATCATGATTGTAGGCTTAAAACATTTTACATCGCTCTGTACAAGTCAATGTCTTTTTTGTTGTTGAAAATATGGCTTTGACAACTTTCACACATAAACGTGTGTGTAGATGAGAGAGACAGTGACACAGTGAATTCACTCTTGCATATATTGCTTTTATAAAATCAAAATTCATATTTACATGCATAGATAGGTCTACATTTCTTTCTTTAGATTTTTTTAGTTTCTGCTTTGTTGTGGTTAGTGATTTTTGGCAAACAGTAAACCGTGAGACAGATGCAGCATACCTATGATTATATCTTCAAATGAATTGACTTTCCTTATTCACTGTGCATTTTACTTTTGAAATTGTTACACAGAAGTCTTAATTTGGTTAAAATATTTTTGGGCAAATGCTTTTATATTTTTCCTTCATTACAAATTACCTACGTGGAATATAGTTAGTGGTTACTTAGAACTTTGAACTGTTTGTTTAAGGTAATTGATTAATCTAAATTCAATTGAATCTGTGCAGTGCAAAACTGCATGCCATTTGTACATGTAAAGGATATACATAATGAGGAATAAAGGTTTAATGATCACATACTAGTCCTTTATTTGTCTGTGGGACCTCATTCTGTAACTGCTGAAATGTGCCTGTTCGGTTAACCCTGTTTAACAGTTTCAAATGAGCTATTCAAATTGTCAAATCTTTGATTGCTATTCAAGTGGCTCGTTGTAAGTGACTTCCCGTCCTTAATAAGTTCTGGAGATATTTCAGAGCACTATTACTTACTCCATTTAAAACGCTACCACACCCAGCACTCCAAATAACTGATTTCTTTTGATTTTCCCTTCCAGTGAAGTAGGTGGCTGCTTACATTTCCAGGAACAATGGTTGAACATGCATCAAATGTCTTGTTGGATTTTTTAACACAACTCATATCCCTTAAAATATTACAGAACATAATTACAAGTAATTATGTAGACTGTAAATTGACCGGATGAAGACATATATATATACAAATAGATATAAGACTTGACTAAAACGTAATCATTTCAAACCTTGCTTACATTTATTTGCATAAGATCACATATATTTCTCTTTTGTGCGTGGGAATACTTTGTGACAGATTTCCAAAATTAAAATCACTTAGAGCTGATGTGTTTTTACAGTCTTTTATGTAAAAAACAACAACAAAAAAACAGATCTGTATTAGATTTTTTTATTTTATTATTATTATTATTATTTTCGCTCAGAAAACTTGGGGAGCCCAAATGCCGCTGGTTGGGGACCCTGAAATATGTGATTGCTTCCTCCATAAACTGTGGCAGTGTGTGTGTGTGTGGAAGTTTTTTTTAACACAGAGGCTCTCACACAGTGGCTAAGCTAGTGTAGAGGAAATAAACGATTAGCTTAGGCTTTATTGAGAAAAAACCCATCAAATAATGACATACTGTAATTGGTTGTGGGATACCCCTGGAATTCCATGCAGACGATATACTGAAAAAGTATTAGCAGAATATTATGACCTATTTTACGTTCCAAAACACAGCTTTGTGTTGCAGTACACACTCCCTTACATCTGTTAAACGCAAACACTTTAAACACTCCACTTTCAGCAGGTGTCTTTTAGACAGAACTACGTAAAAAAAAGGAGAGTTGAGTAAAATCACCACTGAGAGCTATCGTTTACTGTACACATGTCACTAAGAGGCACACTGGTTTAGGCGACAACAACGTGGGTGTGTTTGCTGCATGTTGTCTGAGCAGCCACAGTTCTCAGGGTTATTGCCTTTCATAGGAAAGACAGCCATACAGAGAGAGGCGGGCGAGAGCTACCCATGCCTGATGAAACCCAGCAGGCTCTAATTGTAGTAGAATTGCATATTGCCACTTTCTCCCTGCAAAGCAGAAGAGCGATGGCAGCAGGCTAGCTCCATTCTAACTGCATGCTCAATTTTATCAAATGGCTATTAGGATAATCTTCCAAAAAGGAGCTCCATTTGAATTAGAACATTGTTAAATTGTGTGAAAACTGTGGCGTGTTGTTATTGAATCGTGTTGTGGTTGAAGAAATGATAATGTAATATGAACTGCTTCAGGAAAAAAATACTTGTATTTGGTTCAAAACGTACAGGTATGATAACGTACTACACAGTATACAGTTTGATTATGTTTTAGACCATATTACACACACACATACACACACACACACACACACACACACACATATTAACTTAGACACCTTCAGAGTCCCTCCATTCTTTATCTGGTTGTCTGACAATAAGAATTGGGCCTTTCCCCACAAAATTACAATCAGATAAAGGTGTTTCCTGTAAATATATTGCCTTGTCAAATATACACATCATTTCTGGACATAACTCATAGGCCAAAAGCCTTTTCCACCAATACTGTGAAGTGAAAATAGCCTTTATCGTGCAGGCTGTCGACACAAAGTGCCTGTAAGGCAGCAAACAGACACATATCTACTGTACACTATCTTGCCTAAACTCCATGGTAACCTAGCTTGAATAAAATAATGTTGTTTCCAATTGGTAACTTGGTTAGCATGTTTACAGTTATGCAGCATATACTGTTGAGAGTGTAAAATAATGACTAAACCACATGTAGGCATGCTTGAGCAGGTAACACAGACCCAGATATTAACATGTTAGGTTTTGCAGAGCTGCAGTAGGGAAATTACATAGAAAATGGTCTTTGCTGATATGTGTACACATTTGGCACAAGAGACAGAAAGCAAGCTGATGAAACAGAAAACAACAAAGATGGGAATCTGTCATTTGAGTGAGAAATCAGTAGTGGGCGTGAATGGGGGCTTTGTGCCAAAATATGGTTATACACAGCGGGGAAACATTGCTTACATTTGAAAAGCTCTAACTAAAAGAAATAAGCGAAAAATAGTTTTTTTGTATGTGGTGCAAACACACTCGCGCGCACACACACACACACATACTGCCGAAGATGACTTCCTGCTCTAATAACAGGTGACAAAAGGTCAGCGTTTCGGAAACATGGTGCAAACTCAAACTGTTACCTAAAACTCCGCCTGCAGGACCACAAATGTCACCCCTATTTTTTTAACACAAATTAGTATTGGTGTGAAAATGATCCTGAAACACAGCACAGACAAATTCTTAGCAGGTTCTTTTAACAGCACACGCACACCTTTTGTGCCGGAGAAACGAAGGCGACCATATGCGGTTTGCGTGTTTGTCACCGGGCCCGAGAAGAACAAAAAACACACTGTTTTTCAAGTTGTTATCGCTTCACACTACCCAGCTGCCTTTGCTGTGACGACTCTTGTCTCCTCGCATGACACTAACACCTGTTGGCCCCTGCTCCAAAAAAGGCAATCTCAGACGAGATAACCTCTACTCATCTGGGCTCATGGATAACGAAGACGCCGAAAAGACACCTTGGATGTGGCTGAGATGCTACCTCTCATCTCCACTTTTCCTCTCCTTGCTTGACTTGTTTACTCACACTTTATGATTTAATTATTTTATTTAGCTCATTCTCTCTCTTTATCTGCTCTTTTTTTTCATTCTGAAGTGAAGTCTTTGGTCCTGGCCATCAGAAGCGTTTTGAAAAGCTTCCCTTTTGTTTCTTTCAGAGCCATCCTCTTTACACTTTGGGATGCAGCGGCGGCAGCTTCTTAAGACGAGAGAGTAAACCGTTCCTTTGTGTGTGTCTGCCAGGGCCCACAAACACAGAGGAACTCGCAGTATGTGTACAATAGTTCATGGCTTTACAATAGACATTCCATGCGTTATCTTGACAGTGAAGACGAAAAAGTCCCTTTTGTCTGTTGGTGAGTATTGTTGTCAAGAGGGCAACGCTTTGCTTGTATGACTTACTGGGGTTTCTGTGAATCCATGAAGGCCCTTGTTATTCCACTAAATGGTAGTTGAATTTCATGTACATCTCAGCCTCATATGATCAGTCTTCACTGGTTCTTGAACCTACTACTATGGAACTTACCACCAAACTTAGAAACTTGAACCCCAAGACCTCCTGGCCCTCAGGCCTACTGTTCACCGTCAACCTTAGCTAGGTGTTTCCTCCATCTTAGACAAAGACATGTCCTTGGAGAGACACAAAGAGGGAGCGGATAGGCAGGCAGAGAGGCAATGAGTGTTGGTAAGGTAGCACTCATAAGACAAGGAAAATGTGTGAAAGGACTTGACACAGTGTACTGTATCTCCTAAGAACCCACTGCCTGGCTATACTCACAATGTGAACACCAAACACAACATTGGTCCTTGCTTTGTTTTGTTAACCTTTTAACCCCACAATACATTTTTTCAAAGTAATTTTGCTATGTATTATAGACTGAACATTGTCCACCTCCACACAATGGAATATTTTAGGAGAGAATCAGTTAATTCAGTGGCTGTTATAGTTCCACTCTCTAATTTGAGACTGATACTAATAACAAGTACTAGATAACTAAATAGCAGATGAGCTCAGGGACAGAATCTAATTTTACCATTAGATGTACGCGTTCTAATCCAATGTCAAACACATAAGATTGTATTCATAATGGGATGAAAGCACCTGTGATTGGATATTTGATGGTACTATGGTCAGATTTGACATCGCTGCTGATCGGACTGGAGCGGGACAATGACCAGTAAAAGGATTTTGACATTGTGAACCTTTGTGGATAGTAATGAGGAGGATGAGGATGAGACTAGAGCTTTATAACACCCTGTTTCTCTGCTATACAGGAGAGAAAACATTGGAGTTGGTCTATATGACGTCTCATTCACAATGTATCAGAGGTAAGCTGATTGTAGCGTGAGGTCTGGTCACAGCAAGGCAGTGTTATATTTTTCATATTTTTTATTTAATCTTTATTTAACTAGGCAAGTCAGTTAAGAACACTTTCTTACTTACAATGACGGCCTACTGGGGAACCTTTCAGTTACTGGCCCAACGCTACATACAGTGCTACATACAGTGCTACATACAGGAAATGGAAAGGGGATACTGAATATGCTACTTCAATGTGGTGGAAGAAGATCAAAGCTAGTCTAATTCATTCCTCTTTACATTCCCTTTTGTGTTGTCAGCATAACTTGTATGTTTAATTACAGGAAGGGTACAACATGGAGATCTATAAAAACAACTTAATACAATAACATTGGCCATAGAAATGGATGTATCAGAGACACACTTTAGGCTCCTCACTTTTTGTTCTCATGTCAGTTCCTCTGTTCGTCCACAAGAGGAGCCCTACTCAATGAAAGTTCTCTCTGCCTGCACACAGACTGTATAGACACATGGAAATGACTCCAGCCTCTGTATTACAGCCATCTGGGAACACCTTAGCTTAGTGGCAATGCATTGTTTGATTGTTATGACTTAAAATTATTGTATGATATTTAAGATTATGTTTGGGAGTCATGCTGTGGCATTTACTACTTAAGCATAAAATATGAAAGCTAATATCAGTTAAGATATTGATTGTTATAGTATGACAGGAGAAAAGAGGTTATAATTGAATCTTTAATACATAGTATTATTACATTAATTCATATTTAATTGTCTGGGAAATAAGTGGGTGACCTATTAGAATCATTCAATATTTTCCATTATTTATATGATCACTAAAACTGATAGACACTTAATAACGAGTCAATTAAAATAATACTTAATCTTCTGATGTAATAATTGAACTATTTCTGAGTTCACGTACTTTCACATATATGTTCTACTCACAGTAATAGAGGCATTCACTGTGATTGGTTGATCTGTGTCTCCTGTGATAGACGTGAGAGCAGGCTGGATGATGAGACAGTCCAGGGTGATCGGCGGTACAGGGATCAATAACCCATCGATTAACAATTACTGATGGACGTTTACATAATGGAGATTACATTGAAATGGCAAATAGATGCGCTTTTTTACCGACTTTCTAGTTTCACATATTAGATGTTTTGTCTACCACCCACACACTCCTCCTCTTTTTCTCCTCTCCTCTCCTCTCCTCTCCTCTCCTCTCCTCTCCTCTCCTCTCCTCTCCTCTCCTCTCCTCTCCTCTCCTCTCCTCTCCTCTCCTCTCCTCCCATCTTCCCCCCTCTCTTCGCTATTCTCCAACCTCCATAAACATGGAGAAAATATATAAATAGGTAATGAAGTACACAGGAACAATCCTGTGTTGGGATTAACACTAGAATTTATAAATTCAAGTATTCAATGACAGTTTAACCTTTTACTGCAGTAGCCTAAATCAGCATCACACAGAGTGTTTCTTGGAAGTCTTAAACAAATCTACTTTGAAACAAAAGTATACACCTCACACACATGGTTATGGGCTTTAAAAAATATATAGTTGAAATGCATTACATTTTGAGTTTGCATCCCAATATAATACATTAGATACATCACAGAAGACTGAAATATAACAAAACCGACATAGAAACACCAGATTTTTGGTGGTTAAATAATAATTTAATTTTTTAATTATGAAATTATAAAAATATAAATAATTTTCCACCCATGAGGCCACTAGGGGGTGATTTATTCATTTGACATCAGGAAAGGGCTACATAAAACATAAAACAATAAAAATACTCCTTGTCAGAAAAAGAGCAGCAATAAAATAATCTGTTTTCTCTTGACTCCTGCTGACAAAAGAGGGCAGTATGATGACATTGACAAACTGGACAAACTTTTACTGTGTTGTTCTTTAGTCAGTCATACTGTGTGTATTTACTGCACATGAGTGTGTGTGTGTGTGTGCGTGCATTGTGTGTGGCCATGTGGATGCTTGTACATGTCTGTGTCTATTCATTACATAAATGCATTTGTGTGCGTGCACATGTGTGCATGCGTGTGTGTGTAAGTGTACACTTGTACATGTTTGTGTGTGTGTTTCTATGTGTTTGTGTTTGTGTGTGTGTGTGTGTGTGCAAGTGCGTGTGTGTGTTCACGCGTGCATACTTTGACTTGACTGCAAGTCTCAGTGACACACACACACACACACACACACACACACACACACACACACACACACACACACACACACACACACACACACACACACACACACACACACACACACACACACACACACACACACACATTAAGAACCCCTGCCAGCGACACACACATTAATAAGAACCCCTGCCAGTGACACACACACATTAAGAACCCCTGACAGAATTATGAAAACCTTTAGTACGTGGGTGGTACGTGTTTTTCACCTCAAACATACAGCAGACTTACAGCACAGGGAACTGAAGCCTAGAACACAAAAAAAATGTAAGTGTATATTTTATAGAATGGAAAAGGAAAGGACTTCTCCCTGTCTGAGCTCAAATAAACGCTTTCACCCTGCCCTTTACCTCCAAATATATAAAGAGGCGTTATCCCTTCATGTCTTGCCAACAGGTGCAAAGGCCTTGCCTAGACTCTGCTATGCAGTTATAGTGTTAAATACATATATTTTTATGACATTTACATTACATGAGGACACGCATGACGTTAATGAACAACTGATCACAGCATATGTTGGCTAATGCAAATTCTGGACAGGTTTGTCACGATATCGACCAATACCATGGTTTTGATTTTAAATAACCCACTGTATTGTAGGAGAGAGAGAACTACAGTAAAGCAGTGTTTCTAATGATCGTTTACTCAGAGCAGAAGATCCACCTCTCATCAAGAGAAACGCCTGTCCTAAATATGATGGCATGGCTGTGTGCGAGCTGGAACAGCCTGCCAGCACACACAGCCAAGTGGGCCTGGGAGGTGCCAAGCATTCTTCAGATTTCATTAGGTAATAGCTCATTCACAAATGGTGTGATTACCATGCCCAGGCCAGGACTGCTGCAACGATTAAAACTCCATCCTGTAGGAGTCACACGCACGCATGTACGCAAGCACACACACACATGTATGAACACACACACACATGCACAAACAAATGCTCACACACACACACAGTTCCACCCGGTGTAACGATGTTGCTTTTCCTGGGGGTTCAGCTTTTAATTTGGCTAAAACCTCCCCTGGGCCTCAGGGAGCCTCGATCGTCTTCGTCACCCTCCGATGAGCACTCTGCTGAGGGGGCCGCACTGCTCTCTTCCCCCTCTTACGCCTCTCCACCGGAGACTCAAACAGCTGGGATCACTGTTTTTTGTTGTTGGGGGGGGGCTGTGTCTGTGTGTGTGTCAGGGGGGGTGGGGGGGGTGCGTGCGTGTGGTGTGTTTAAGGCATCCCTATTTCTTTGTGTGCTCTAAAGCTTATATTGATAGTGTGTGTGCTAATGTACATTTAAACTCAGTTTTTCACAATTCCTGACATTTAATCCTAGTAAAAATTCCCGGTCTTAGGATCACCACTGTATTTTAAGAATGTGAAATGTCAGAATAATAGTAGGGAGAATGATTTATTTCAGCTTTTATTTCTTTCATCACATTCCCAGTGGGTCAGAAGTTTACATACACTCAATTAGTATTTGGTAGCATTGCCTTTAAATTGTTTAACTTGGGTCAAAGTTTCAGGTAGCCTTCCACAAGCTTCCCACAATAAGTTGGGTGAATTTTGGCCCATTCCTCCTGACAGAGCTGGTGTAACTGAGTCAGGTTTCTAGGCCTCCTTGCTCACACGCTCCTTTTCAGTTCTGCCCACAAATTTTCTATAGATTTGAGGTCAGGGCTTTGTGATGGCCACTCCAATACCTTGACTTTGTTATCCTTAAGCCATTTTGCCACAACTTTGGAAGTATGCTTGGGGTCATTGTCCATTTGGAAGACCCATTTGCGACCAAGCTTTCACTTCCTGACTGATGTCTTGAGATGTTGCTTCAATATATCCACATAATTTTCCTCCCTCATGATGCCATCTATTTTGTGAAGTGCACAGTCCCTCCTGCAGCAAAGCACCCCCACAACATGATGCTGCCACCCCCGTGCTTCACGGTTTGGATGGTGTTCTTCGGCTTGCAAGCCTCCCCCTTTTTCCTCCAAACATGACAATGGTCATTATGGCCAAACAGTTCTATTTTTGTTTCATCAGACCAGAGGACATTTCTCCAAAAAGTACGACCTTTGTCCCCATGTGCAGTTGCAAACTATAGTCTGGCTTTTTTATGGCGGTTTTGGAGCAGTGGCTTCTTCCTTGCTGAGTGGCCTTTCACGTTATGTCGATATAGGACTCGTTTTACTGTGGATATAGATACTTTTGTACCTGTTTCCTCCAGCATCTTCACAAGGTCCGTTGCTGTTGTTCTGCGATTGATTTGAACTTTTCACACCAAAGTACGTGCATCTCTAGGAGACAGAACGCGTCTCCTTCCTGAGCGGTACGATGGCTGCGTGATCCCATGGTGTTTATACTTGCGTACTATTATTTGTACAGATGAACGTGATACTTTCAGGCATTTGGAAATTGCTCCCAAGGATGAACAAGACTTGTGGAGATCTACATGTTTTCTTCTGAGGTCTTGGCTGATTTCTGTTGATTTTCCCATGATATCAAGCAAAGAGGCACTGAGTTTGAAGGTAGGCCTTGAAATACATCTACAGGTACACCTCCAATTGACTCAAATGATGTCAATTAGCCTATCAGAAGCTTCTAAAGCCATGACATAATTTTCTGGAATTTTCCAAGCTGTTTAAAGTCACAGTCAACTTAGTGTATGTAAACGTCTGACCCACTGGAATCGTGATACAGTGAATTATAAGTGAAATAATCTGTCTGTAAACAATTGTTGGAAAAATTACTTGTCATGCACAAAGTAGATGTCCTCACCAACTTGTCAAAACTATCATTTGTTAACAAGAAAATTGTGGAGTGGTTGAAAAACGAGTTTTAATGACTCCAACCTAAGTGTATGTAAACTTCCGACTTCAACTGTATCTGTTATAACCTAAAAAAGGATCCAGAATCAGACACCAGAATCAGACACCAGATTCAGACACCAGATTCAGACACCAGAATCAGACACCAGAATCAGAGAACAGAATCAGTAAATTGTACCTAATTTATTGTATCCAATATGTCCACATTTCTTTCTGAGGTTACCAGTCAATTCAGTTTTCTGTACTCTTCCTCGAATTCCACTATATTCACCAACTTATCGAGTTAATCATACTTACTATTCAACTCCACGATGCACCATAAGACATTCCACTGGTACGTTTTAATGTCTAAATCATCTCTGTTATGATGTCACACTACCCTGACTGACCTGTGGCCACCTTTGAGGAAATGTACACATTCTCATTCCCTCACTAGAGGGATTTAATATACTCTCTTTAATGTCCACACCAAGCCTGTCATCTTCGCAACCACCATTTAACCTGAGCGTTAATACCAAGGGGAGACTCCTGCACATTTCCAAGGCCAAATCACATGTTTTACAGCGATTTGACCAGGATCTGGTCAGAAATTAAATAGGCGGTTAAGAGTTAATTTCCCATCAATTTTTAAGGGATGTATGGGGGGGGGGGTTAAATAAAGATGAATTGGACCAGGAATTCGTTTTAACGTCTTAAATGGTATTCCGTGCAGTAGTCCTTTATGTCCCTGGAGGGGGGTCTGCAGTAATACATCATATTGCTCTGAAAATAGCTATTAACCACAGAGAGAGAGAGAGAAAGAGAGAGAGAGAGGGGGAAAGAGAGGAATAAAGAGAGAAATAGAGAGAGAGGGGAACATTAAGCAATGTTCACAGATTCGTTCTGATACAATAACTCACCATTAACCCTAGCACTAAAAGTCTCCCAGTTATCTGTGTATTTAATTGAATCCCACATTCCCTCAGCGAACGAATACACCGACGGACTGGGGAAGAAAGAAAGAGAGAACGAACGTCAACCGTATACATGGGTTTAGAGAGGAGGAGAATAACTAACTGTCCTCCCCCTCCTCCTCTCCATTCCCCTTTCCATATAGCTGTTCTGTTTTTACTAGTCCAAATGTTAGTGTCTATAGCTCCGTATTAGGGAGAGGGGATTGCAGATATGTGGCGTAATCCCTCTTAAAGTTAAGAGCATTCGATACTGATTCACTGTACGCACACTGTGTATCTTCAATTAAGAGGCTTGCCAGATAAGCATGGTAATCAGTACAGGCTAGGAACATTGGATATGTGGTGCTAATCTGTAATTATAAAGTGGGTTGAAGCCAGGGAAAGAATCAAGATCATGATTTAGTACGTAACCATGGTATCCATTACTGGTACTACTTCACATGGAGAATGTACAACACAGGGTTACTGGCATGTATGTATAGGCTAAGAGGCCATTTGAAGTGTTTGATTTGTATATGACGTTCGTCTGAACTTTAAACATTTGATTGAAATCATATCCCCTGTTCTAAATTAACACACGTGCAAATTAGGTTTTAATTAATTGCTAAACTGTATTTTGATTAAATACTCAAAAACGTCATGATTCTAATCTTTAAAAAAACTTTTAATTAATTTTGGCAGTTAAACCTCATCAACACTTTCAACGGAGCATAATTAGAATCCATCCTGTCCCTGTAATTTAAAATGGGAAAATAAAAATCAACCATTGTTAGCACATTTGCAATACAACCAGTGAGAGAGATAGAGCAGTGATAAATTAGCAGGGTCCTGATTTTCACACGCAAGTAAAATAATGGTGCTAATTGGCAGATATTCTAATATTGATTAAATTAGGGTGCAAAACAATCATTTCATTAAGGAAATGTGATACCATAATTCTGATCATCCTCTCATTGTATCCAATGCACTCTTTGGGATTAAGAATTAAATACGCTTTGAGCAAGTTTAGAAGCTAACGCCGACAGAAATGGAAAATACAAATCATGGCTGTATATTTAATTTAAAGTGGAGTCGGGTAGCCGCCTTTCTCCTCTCCTCTCCTCGCCTCTCCTCTCCTCTCCTCGCCTCTCCTCTCCTCTCACCTATCCCACCCCTCCTATCCTCTCCTCTCTGTCACAGGCTTTACCAAGGAAGTGTTTGTGTGTGTTGTCATGGATAATGATGTATTCATCCTTCCTGTGAAACGATGCGAGGAACTCATCGTGCATCGTGCTCAATTATGTGGAGAGGGAGAGTTGATAATGAAAGCTAACATGAAGTACCTGAGTGGATTGAGCTGTGTGTATGTGTCTATTTATGTGTGTATGTGTGTGTGTACGTGCATGTGCATGTTTCTCCTCTTCAATCAGACCCAGGGAGAGAGAAAGAGAAGCCATCTTGGAGTTTCTCGGACTGACGTTTCAAAGCTTCCCAAACTTTCAGCCTCTCCTGCTCGCCAGCCGTCCACTTAAGAATATAAGGAGGCTTAGCGGGGATAATACCCTGCAAGGTGCTTGAGGTGAGATAACCAATTACACATGATCACTTTTGACTTTTCTAATCTCACCGCCGAATCGCTGGATTGATCCCTGTGCTACACCTGTGCACCCCAGCCATGTCGACTCAGCCATGCCGCCTTTGTAATTCTAATGTTCGCGGCTTGACTCCTCCACTTCAGTGTACTTGCCAGTACTTGCCCGATGGCGAGAGGGCAAGAGTGACCGACCTGCACATCCTCTAGAGCTCTGACCTACTAACACAGATCAACTCAGACTGGCTATGTGTGCAACAAAGAGAATTTTATGATGTGTTTGGGGCAAATCCAACAGAATACATCACTGAGTAACACTCTTCATATTTTCCAGCATGGTGGTGGCTGCATCATGTATGGGTATGCTTGTCATCGGCAAGGACTAGGGAGTTAAAATATATATATATATATATATACAAAGAAAAGGAATAGAGCTAAGCACAGTTGTAGAGGAAAACCTGGTCCAGTCTGCTCTCTCACCCTTTCTTATTACATGTCAACTCTCTCTTCACCAGTTCTTTGTTTACACTTGCAGCATGCGGATCCAATCCCACTTGGCTGAAATAGGAGTTTTCTAAGCCACACTGCATGTAGCCTGATCTATCGTTCTGCTGAGTACATCTAGAACTTATTTATTGATCTAAACTTTTCACTTCGGCAGTCAATCATCAGCTTGTGGTTTTTGATATCAGCAGAGTCGCTTGGATTGCAACGGGAGAATTTGGCAATGCTGAAGAAAATAAGCAAAGACAATCTGTTTTTTGGACTTATTTTTCTGAACTCTTAATCACTTTTTCATGAATCTCAATCTCTCTGTCTCTTTCTGTCTCTTTCTGTCTCTTTCTCTGTTTCTCTCTCTCTAGCCAATGCTATGTGAATGGTCTCTCCCCAATTCTAACTGAGTGAATGTTCAAAATGTCAGTCGTGGAAAGACAGGGCTGTGTATGTGTTTGCATCAAATCAATCAAATTTGATTTGTCACATGCTTCGTAAACAACAGGTGTGGACTAACAGTGAAATGCTTACTTTTGGACCCTTCCTAACAATGCAGAGAGAAAGAAAATAGAGAAATAATAGAAAAGTTAAATACATAATAATAAAAGTAATAATAACTACAAAATGAGTAACGACAACTTGGTTATATAATATATACAAGGGTTACCAGTACTGAGTCAATGTGCAGGGGTACGAGGTACAGTGGGGCAAAAAAGTATTTAGTCAGCCACCAATTGTGCAAGTTCTCCCACTTAAAAAGATGAGAGAGGCCTGTAAGTTTCATCATAGGTACACTTCAACTATGACAGACAAAATGAGAAAAAAAATTCCAGAAAATCACATTGTAGGATTTGTAATGAATTTATTTGCAAATTATGGTGGAAAATAAGTATTTGGTCACCTACAAACAAGCAAGATTTCTGGCTCTCACAGACCTGTAACAACTTCTTTAAGAGGCTCCTCTGTCCTCCACTCGTTACCTGTATTAATGGCACCTGTTTGAACTTGTTATCAGTATAAAAGACACCTGTCCACAACCTCAAACAGTCACACTCCAAACTCCACTATGGCCAAGACCAAAGAGCTGTCAAAGGACACCAGAAACAAAATTGTAGACCTGCACCAGGCTGGGAAGACTGAATCTGCAATAGGTAAGCAGCTTGGTTTGAAGAAATCAACTGTGGGAGCAATTATTAGGAAATGGAAGACATACAAGACCACTGATAATCTCCCTCGATCTGGGGCTCCACGCAAGATCTCACCCCGTGGGGTCAAAATGATCACAAGAACGGTGAGCAAAAATCCCAGAACCACACGGGGGGACCTAGTGAATGACCTGCAGAGAGCTGGGACCAAAGTAACAAAGCCTACCATCAGTAACACACTACGCCGCCAGGGACTCAAATCCTGCAGTGCCAGACGTGTCCCCCTGCTTAAGCTAGTACATGTCCAGGCCCGTCTGAAGTTTGATAGAGAGCATTTGGATGATCCAGAAGAAGATTGGGAGAATGTCATATGGTCAGATGAAACCAAAATATAACTTTTTTGGTAAAAACTCAACTCGTCGTGTTTCGAGGACAAAGAATGCTGAGTTGCATCCAAAGAACACCATACCTACTGTGAAGCATGGGGGTGGAAACATCATGCTTTGGGGCTCTTCTTCTGCAAAGGGACCAGGACGACTGATCCGTGTAAAGGAAAGAATGAATGGGGCCATGTATCGTGAGATTTTGAGTGAAAACCTCCTTCCATCAGCAAGGGCATTGAAGATGAAACGTGGCTGGGTCTTTCAGCATGACAATGATCCCAAACACACCGCACGGGCAACGAAGGAGTGGCTTCGTAAGAAGCATTTCAAGGTCCTGGAGTGGCCTAGCCAGTCTCCAGATCTCAACCCCATAGAAAATCTTTGGAGGGAGTTGAAAGTCCGTGTTGCCCAGCAACAGCCCCAAAACATCACTGCTCTAGAGGAGATCTGCATGGAGGAATGGGCCAAAATACCAGCAACAGTGTGTGAAAACCTTGTGAAGACTTACAGAAAACGTTTGACCTCTGTCATTGCCAACAAAGGGTATATAACAAAGTATTGAGATAAACTTTTGTTATTGACCAAATACTTATTTTCCACCATAATTTGCAAATAAATTCATTAAAAATCCTACAATGTGATTTTCTGGATTTTTTTTCCTCATTTTGTCTGTCATAGTTGAAGTGTACCTATGATGAAACTTACAGGCCTCTCTCATCTTTTTAAGTGGGAGAACTTGCACAATTGGTGGCTGACTAAATACTTTTTTGCCCCACTGTAATTGAGATTGATATCTACATGTAACTAGGAATAAAATGAAAGATAGTAAACAGTAACAGCAGCGTATGTGATGAGTCAAAAAAGTTAGTACAAAAAGGGTCATTGCAAATAGTTAATAAGTTAATCAAATACATACCCAGACTAACTATTTATCAATCTTATGGTTTTAGAGTCAAAGCTGTTCAGGGTCCTGTTGGTTCCAGAATTTGCATCGATACCACTTGCCGTGTGGTAGCAGAGAGAACAGTCTATGACTTGGGTGGCTGGAGTCTTTGACAATTTTTAGGGCCTTCCTCTGACACCACCTGGTGTGGAGGTTTTGGATGGAAGGGAGGTCGGTCCCAGTGATGTACTAGGCCATACGCATTACCCTATGTACGCCTTGCAGTCGGATGCCAAGCTTGCCATACCAAGCTGTGATGCAGCCAGTCAAGATAGTCTCAACAGTGCAGCTGTAGAACGTTTTGAAGATCTGAGGGCCCATGCCAAATCTTTTCAGACTCCTGAGGGGGAAGAGGCATTGTTGTGTCCTCTTCACGACTGTGATGCTGTGTGTGGACCATGACAGGTCCTAAATGATGTGGACACCTAGGAACTTGAAGCTATCGACCCGCTCCACTACAGCCCCTCTGTTTCTTGTAGTCCACGATCAGCTCTTTTGTCTTGCTGACAATGACGGAGAGATTGTTGTCCTGGCACCACACAGCCATGTCTCTGACCTCCTCCCTATAGGCAGTCGCATCGTCGTCTGTGATAAGGCCTACCACCATCGTGTCATCTGCAAACGTAATCTTGCTGTTGGAGTTGTGCGTGGCCACGTAGTCATGGGTGAACAGGGAGTACAGGAGGGGACTAAGCACGCATCCATGAGGGGCTCCCGTGTTGAGGGTCAGTGTGGCGGATGTGTTGTTGCCTACCCTCACCACCTGGGGGCGTCACGTGAGGAAGTCTAGGATCCAGTTGAAGAGGGGGGTGTGTAGGCATTTGCGTACGTGTGTGTCCTTGTACTTTGAACTACTTACTGTTGAGTGCGTCCTGAATGCTCAATGGCTGATAAAATAAAAATGACACAGAAATTTGAAACTGGACCAGTTCCTCAAGCCGACGTTGATTCATGCCAACCTTTAGGAAATGTCAAGTGGCTAATGCAAATGAGGGATAGTTCTCATCTTTGAGCCTCTCCTGCGCTTTAGGGCAGTCTGCACCTCCATCTGAATATCAGAGGTATCTGGAAGGGCACAGCGTTCACCCGGGAGTTTATTGTGTCTTTCACGGGTGAGGTTCTTTTCCCTGGAGAAGGAAATTATTCTGGAATTTACTGAGTGAGATAACCATCACACACACACACATAAAGAAGAGCAGGACTAACCAGGCCTCAGAGCCGTGTCACTTGTTTGGTCTGTTAATTCACACTAGAAGCGCTGGGTCTCTGTGAATACAAGAATGTCTTTGGAATGTCTACATTTCAAAGAGTCTTATTACTCCATCTAATCCCTAGGATTCGATTGATGCACTCGTGTGTGTCAATCTAATTAACATCTCCATCAAAATGTGTGTGTTTCAGTTACAGCAGCGATTTCCAAACCCTGTCCTGAGCTCCCCCTGGGGGCACGTTCTGGTTTCTGCCCTAACACTACACAGCTGATTTAAATGATCAAAGCTTGATGATTAACGTACGGTATTCCAATTCCGTACAATGTGCGCAACCTGCAAAGAAAACGAATGGGACTATAGCGACTATAGTTTTGAAATCAAAATCTGGGGTGTGAACTATTCAAGCGTTGATTGACATGGTAATGGCTCTATAGTATTGGAGAAAGGTTGAAAAACTGACCCCTCCGACGCTGTACGTTACACCGTGACGTGTCATGGCGTAACGTACAGCACGCATAAACCAACTAATTCTGTCGTACAACCTCTCTCCACCAGGTGTAGCACTTCTCTCACCGTTTAAAAACAAGAAAGGGACAGGGTAATGGGGGATACCTAGTAATTTTTTGCGTCATCACTGCAAGCTATCATCACTCTCAAAGCCGCTGTTTACTTCTAAGATCACTTTAGCACCGCCCTGAAAACCCGATACAAATTCGACACAAACCTTCAAATAGGTATGTAATGACACAATATATACTCTTTATAGTGTTTTATTTACATTTTAGAGGCGATAAGGTGATAAGTTGGACAGATCGAGTGAAAAAAGTTGTTTCCCCACACGACATCTCTCCTTCTCAATATCACGCAATAGGTTTAGCTTCCCCACCCGCCATTTTTAAAAAGACCCGACGGAGCTCATTGCCATCTTGAATCATGCAGTGATGGGCATCATGATGGTCTCGTCATTGATTTTGTTGAAAAGGGGAGAAATTGTACTTTACAATGGTATTGATATTATAGCTGATCTGGAAGTATTACGTTTTTTTGGGCGCTAAAATAAGGTCAATTGTACGGACCAGCGCGATGTACAAAAGTGAGTTAGTTTACGTTAGTTGATTATTTTAATCAGTTCTGTAGTGCTAGGGCAAAAAACTAAACGTGCCCCCTTTTGGGTCCAGAGGACCGAGTTTTGGAAACCTTGATCTAGAGAAATCTGTCTCAATTCAGAGCTAAAGTGTTGTTTGTCAGACTAGGAGACATCCCGAAAGTCGTTTTTCTCACCAAAACCTCTGAGGGGAACGGTTTGGCCTAAAAACTAATATGACCACACCATGGAAAGATGAGACTATCATGAACACGATGGACTGGACACGTCTGAAGGTAACACGGTACCAGTTTTTTTTTAAGTATGGAAGTACGGAAATAGTTTTAGTTCTACTAAGCTAACAAATATCATTGTTAAAGATGGTCATACAACGGCAAAACAGACAGTCAAAACATAAATCACAACAATAAGGTTTTAAAGTGTCTGTCTTATTTCTAGGACATATAAAAAAACTCTGGAATTATATATATATATTTTTATTATGCATATTTAACCCCTTTTTTGGTGGCGGAGCACAAAACTACTTCCATAAAAATGTTTTTACCGGTACCGGGTTATCTTCAGAGTCCAGCGACACATAGAACAAAACGGAGAACACTATCACTTTCCATAGTGGGGTCATATTAGTTTTAGCCCAAATGGTTCGGACGCTGCAGACAGAAGTTGGCACATCAGCGATACCAACTTCAGATGAGTCCCATGGGGCTTGTGGTAGTCATAGAGCAAACGGAGTGGTCATATTAGTTTGACGCTACAGAAGTTTTTGTGGGAAGAACAATTTTTCGGGATGTCTCCTAGTTTGACAAGCGTTGCTCCGCCACTTTCCACCACAGATAGATTTTGATGGGGATTTGTGTATTATGTGTCGTGACTTTACTTTCATTAATCTGATGACTGTTATTTATTTAATCCACTATGTTTAATGGGTGTGTCATTCGACTCTAGGGGTTTTAATACCAATGCAAAATGTATCTATTGTTTGTGATTAGGCAGGTTAACATTAAAGATGACACATTAAGATAAGATTATTATTTTATTTTTTTACATAGTAACTACTTAGTGATTACTAATTTCGATGGTAATAGAGTTTGGAAGTCTACATTACAAAATACATATGACGTGGTGCAAAAAGTGCACAAAATAAAATGCTAGTCACATACACCGGATTAAATTTGCTGTTTAACAGGGTTCGCCATAGTAGTATGGCGTCCCTGGAGCAAATTGGGGCTAAGTGCCTTGCTCAAGGGCACGTCAACAGATTTTTTGCACTTTGTTAGCTCAGGTATTCAAACCAGCAACCTTTTGGTTATTGGCCCAATGCTCTAACCGCTAGGCTACCAGCCTCCCATAGGAGTTTTACCGGGTCGGTACCTTAATTCTACCTTCTTAGGAAAAGTGTTGAGCACAACTTCCCAGAGACACATTTCCCACCATCCACCAACCTTTCTCTTTCTCACAAGGGAAAGTCTGATCTATCCAGGGATTCTTCAGCCCAGACAGGATAATCTGACGCTTCTGCGATGGCACTACAGATCCTCTATATCCATCCCCTCTCTCCTTTTCCCCTTCACAAGTCAGGGTGCCGAGTTTGCACAAACGAGAGACACTTAGAAAAATAAGCATCTCAATTGGGGCAGAGTGGATTCAGATGGTTGGCCGGGGCTCAAAGAGAGTAAAAGGGGTTCGGGTCAGCTTATTACTTCAGTGAATGGATATACAGGCGCTACGTGGCGATGAGCGCCTATGTTCCTCTCCCGTGTGGAGTCCCTCAATCAAAGGCCTGGTCATTATGAATGTGGGTCAAGGCCATCCATCACTCTCCCGTCCCTTCCTCTCTCTCTCTATTTCTTTCTCCCCATTTCTCAACCTCTATCTCGCTCATCTCTCTCTCTCCTCTTTCTCTTCCTCTATCTCACTCCTTCTATCTCTCTCTTGCTCCCTCCTTCCTCAATTTAATTCAATTCAAGGGACTTTATTGGCATGGGAAACATATGTTTACATTTGTTACATATGTTTACCACCTCATTTTGTGGGCAGTGTGCACATAGCCTGTCTTCTCTTGAGAGCCAGGTCTGCCTACGGTGACCTTTCTCAATTGCAAGGCCATGCTCACTGAGTCTGTACATAGTCAAAGATGTCCTTTATTTTGGAGCAGTCACAGTGGTCAGGTATGTTAATTCTTTCCAATGTATCAAGTAATTATCTTTGGTTTTCTCATGATTTCTCATTGCTAATTGTGTTGCTGTCCTGAGGCTCTGTTTGTGAACAGAGGCCCAGGACCAGCTTGCTTAGGGGACTCTTCTCCCAACATCTCTCTGTAGTTGATGGCTTTTTTGTTGAAGGTTTGCTTCCTTTTAGGTGGTTGTAGAATTGAACGTCTCTTTTTTCTGGATTTTGATAATTTGCGGATATCTGCCTAATACTACTCTGCATGCATTGTTTGGTGTTTTATGTTGTACACACAATTTAAATTAAAAAAATCAAATGTTTTTTTATTATTGGTTGGTGAGAAGACCCCAGACCCCACAACCATAAAGGGCAATAGGTTCTATAACTGATTCAAACATTTTTAGTAAGATCATAATTGGTATGTTGAATTTTATGTTCCACGGCATGGATTGCCATTCTTTCCTTGTCTCTCAGATCGTTCACAGCTTTGTGGAAGTTACCTGTGGGTCTGATGTTTATGCTGAGGTATATATAGGGTAACGGTGTCTAGATGGACCTTTTTTGGAACACCATTATTTTTGTCTTACTGAGATTTACTGTCAGGGCCCAGTTCTGACAGAATCTGTACAGAAGATCTAGGTGCTGCTGTGGGCCGTCCTTGGTTGGGGACAGAAGCACCAGATCATCAGCAAACAGTAGTCATTTGACTTCAGAATCTAGTATGGTGAGGCCGGGTGCTGCAGACTGTTCTAGTGAACTCGCAAATTGATTAATATATATGTTGAAGAGGGTGGGGCTTAAGCTACATCCCTGTCTCTCTCTCTCTCTCGCTCCCTCTCTCATTCTGTCTCTCCTCTATCTCCCTCTTCTCTCCCTATTTTTTCCCTTGTTCTCTCCATGTATGTCTGTTGCCCTAATTTTTTCCATGTTGGTTTGGATTTTTCACCAAACATACCTCGTCTCCAGTATCACATTTTGGAGACTGACCAAAAACATGGGAATATTGCATCTGTGACTGAGAAATTCCCCCACTACTGGTGTAAAATAGATATCACTTTTCCCCCCGATGTAGTAAAACTTTAGTATTGTTTCCGCTCTTCAGTGAAAGTCAAATTTTGTGAAATAATCTATATATACATCTCCGTCAATCTATATGTGTTTCCGTCAAGTCTCAAAGTGATCTGTGTATGTACAGTGGGGCAAAAAAGTATTTAGTCAGCCACCAATTGCGCAAGTTCTCCCACTTAAAAAGATGAGAGAGGCCTGTAATTTTCATCATAGGTACACTTCAACTATGACAGACAAAATGAGAAAAAAAAATCCAGAAAATCACATTGTAGGATTTTTAATGAATTTATTTGCAAATTATGGTGGAAAATAAGTATTTGGTCAATAACAAAAGTTTATCTCAATACTTTGTTATATACCCTTTGTTGGCAATGACAGAGGTCAAACGTTTTCTGTAAGTCTTCACAAGGTTTTCACACACTGTTGCTGGTATTTTGGCCCATTCCTCCATGCAGATCTCCTCTAGAGCAGTGATGTTTTGGGGCTGTTGCTGGGCAACACGGACTTTCAACTCCCTCCAAAGATTTTCTATGGGGTTGAGATCTGGAGACTGGCTAGGCCACTCCAGGACCTTGAAATGCTTCTTACGAAGCCACTCCTTCGTTGCCCGTGCGGTGTGTTTGGGATCATTGTCATGCTGAAAGACCCAGCCACGTTTCATCTTCAATGCCCTTGCTGATGGTAGGCTTTGTTACTTTGGTCCCAGCTCTCTGCAGGTCATTCACTAGGTCCCCCCGTGTGGTTCTGGGATTTTTGCTCACCGTTCTTGTGATCATTTTGACCCCACGGGGTGAGATCTTGCGTGGAGCCCCAGGTCGAGGGAGATTATCAGTGGTCTTGTATGTCTTCCATTTCCTAATAATTGCTCCCACAGTTGATTTCTTCAAACCAAGCTGCTTACCTATTGCAGATTCAGTCTTCCCAGCCTGGTGCAGGTCTACAATTTTGTTTCTGGTGTCCTTTGACAGCTCTTTGGTCTTGGCCATAGTGGAGTTTGGAGTGTGACTGTTTGAGGTTGTGGACAGGTGTCTTTTATACTGATAACAAGTTCAAACAGGTGCCATTAATACAGGTAACGAGTGGAGGACAGAGGAGCCTCTTAAAGAAGTTGTTACAGGTCTGTGAGAGCCAGAAATCTTGCTTGTTTGTAGGTGACCAAATACTTATTTTCCGCCATAATTTGCAAATAAATTCATTAAAAATCCTACAATGTGATTTTCTGGATTTTTTTTTCTCATTTTGTCTGTCATAGTTGAAGTGTACCTATGATGAAACTTACAGGCCTCTCTCATCTTTTTAAGTGGGAGAACTTGCACAATTGGTGGCTGACTAAATACTTTTTTGCCCCACTGTATATGTTCGCCTTGCCTGTAGGCTACGCCTTGAGTGCTGCTAAATAAATCTAAGCCCGTGACCTAAAATAGTCCTTTCAGTCCACTGGTTAGGTGTCACAGGAAAGGGTTAAACGTGACCTGCGGTGGGTTATAGCTTGGCCGGAACATTCATGAAAGTAGACCACATCAGTGCAAATGGTGCAGAGCAACACACAGCAGCACCTGCATCTCAGAGTCTACAGAGCTGCATCACCACACGCTCTTATATAACCACTTTCACAGTGCCTCTACGTACGCCTCCGGCCTTCGGTTCTATTCTCTGACGGATCAAATAAAAAAATTGCAAAATCGTGCAACAATGTAAACGTGAAAATTGCACTTGAAAAAATTGCCAAAGTTAGGAAGGTTTTCAGTATGGTATATGACAAAGGAGATTATGTAATGCATTGTGCGGTATATAAGAATAAACAAGCCAAAGATGAAGATTCATTTAATAATGAAGGGCATGGTTCTTCCAGTTTGTGAAAACTATTGAAAGGTGAATACATGCCTTCTCTCCCTACTCCCTGTACATATATCCACTCCTGTTGTATTGTGCTGTACTGTAGACCTACCAGACACGTGGTAACATTTACAGACTCTGACGTGTTACGTTGGTGTTCCACCAGACATCTAAGACAGACAGTCAGTCAGTGGCTGTGGTAGAGAAGTAGGAGAGAAGCTAAGAGTCTATCCCACAGCGAGTCTGTCTGTCTGTCTCGCTCTCTCTTCTCTCTTTCTCTCTTTCTCTCTCTTTCCCTCTCTCTTCTCTCTCTCTCTTTTGCTCTCTCTCTCTCTCTGTCTCACTCTCTCTCTCTGTGACCCTGTGTGTCTCATCTTAGGGGATTTCCTGAGTCAGGAGTTAGATAGGTTAGTGAGGTGTGAACATGGCTTTGCTAAGGGTGTTCTGTACAACACTTTTCACATCACGTTGCTGCTGAGTTGAAGAGCACTGCCTCTGACAGTACTGTACATGACAACTGAAATACATTAACTTTGTTGAGAAAATTATAATAGCGAACTGAATCTTTTTAAAAACACACTTGTATATGATTTCAGCACCAGCTGAAATGTTAGTGTTGGATATGAGCTGAAAAGAACCTAGGTGATGTCTGTTTGTTTCTGCTAGTACAACCCTATAGGGTTTATAAACAAGGTCACAGCAAGCAATTTGCTGTCGTTCTTATGCACTAATCGTGCTGTCTAATTTAACTCAGCAATTTGCCAATTGATGTAATCCTTATAGTCTCTATGGGCTTGTTAGAGCTTGCAGGAGCTGGAAGCAGAAAGGGAAATATTGGTGCCTCTTAGAAAGACAGCCAGAGTAGTAAATTGTTGCCAATTTGAAACAATGCAACCCACTTAAATTAGACAACTCGACTCATGCAATCACCTACTTTTATTGGGGGGAAATTAACTATGTTATCTAGTGAGTATAAGGTAAGGAAAAAGGTGTCACATTTATTGTAATTACACATCCTTTGTTCAATTATCAATGTTTACAAGACAATTTAAGTTGAAACTATTTTATTGCTTTGAAAAACACAAACTGTCCCTGAAATTTTAAAGTGTACTATTATAATTAATTTATTCAGTAAATATGAGAAATGTGTGCTCAAAGTAATGCAAACTGCTATGAGAGTTTGATGAATATTGCTACATGATAAAAAGCAGCGATTGCATCCATGCTCTCATATGAGAACCACTGGCCAGATATCTGCTGTTAGACCACTGGTTGTCCCCAACCACAAAACAACAGCTTCCAAACCTCTTCTTCCCCAAAAGTTTGTGGTGGTGGAGGAGGAAAAACAAACAAAACATACAACAGCAGCTCAGCAATGTTCTAGTTTGAAAACACCCTACTCTCTGCATCCTACTCATCTCCAAGGATTGCAAGGCTGCAAGGCTGACTATGCAATACGAGCATCTTGAGCACAACATGTGACTGAAGAGGAAATGTATTTGATAAAAAAGAAAGAGGCCTTCACCTCAGGGTGAAGAAGGAACCCGGTCAAAGAAAACATGCAGCAGACTGATTCCTCTGGTCTCCTTCTGTAGACACTATCAACACCCACCACCTTCTGCTCACACTGACTCAAATAGCAAAAGAATATGCCTACTAGTTGTGGAACATAATCAGCTTATTATAACATTTAAATCACATTTTAGGTGTAATGTGCATCTTTCTTTTTTTCTCTCTCTTTCATTATTCTCCATAGGCAAATTGCCCCGACCACAATAGTTATGAACACACATTAATAAATAGTACACAGGGACCAATAGAAATATCTGTGGTCGATGGCTTGGACAAGCGATGAGGGACGAGAGGCTCGGGGCTGAGACAGTGTTAGGGGAGAGTCTGGAGGGGTGAAGGTGAAGGTGAAGAGACAGGGTTGGAGGACAGTCTGGGAGGGGTGAGGGGTGTGAGACAGGGTTGGAAGACAGTCTGGGAGGTTTGAGGGGATGAGACAGGGTTGGAGGACAGTCTGGGAGGGGTGTGAGACAGGGTTGGAAGACAGTCTGGGAGGGTTGAGGGGGGTGAGACAGGGGAAAGAGTCTTGGGGGCCACCACCACTCACTTTGTTTTCCCACACTTCAGCCCTGAAAGAGTCTCTGTGTTGGCCAAGAGAGAGCTGTCCATAGTCACCCACCCACCCACTTCTTCCTCTTAAATACACTTATATCTGTATATATGAAAATGAGAGAGAGAGAGAGAGAGAAGCTGATACTTCAAACAGACCCACAATTTAGCTGGCGTCGGGAATGTTTACAGCCAAAGTTTGTTTAAGTCTGATAAAACGCACATGGTCTGTTTTAACCAAGAACCATACACTGCCCTGGCATCACAGCCATGCCCTGAGACACACTCTCCTCTCCTTCTTCCTCATACTTCCTCCCACATCTCTCTCTGCTTTGTATCTCTCTACTGCCATCAGGGGTGTCTGTTACCTCCTCATTCAATCAAGAAAGGCAAGTCTATTATGTAATATCAATTGATTATATTCTGCGGCTGTTAATTCAGTTATTTTATTCCACTTGATATATTCTGGTAATTCAGTTATTATATTCTACTTGATATATTCTGTTAATTCAGTTATAATATTCCAATTGATATATTCCGATAACAAATTAAAGTTTTTTGCTTCTTTGAAGTACATACAGTTTAGTGTTCTTGCAGAGCGACATGATTATAGTCAATGTGTACGTATGTTAGTTAGTGCTTTGACAGTGGTTGGAAATAGAGGTATTTCACATTTTATTTATTAATTAACTAGGCAAGTCAGTTAAGAACAAATTATTATTTACAGTGACGGCCTAGAACGGCCGAACCCGGACGGCGCCGGGACAATTGTGCAAAGCCCTATGGACTCCCAATCACGGCCGGTTGTGATACAGCCTGGAATCAAACCAGGGTGTCTGTAGTGACGCCTCTAGTACTGAGATGCAGGGCCTTAGACAACTGCTCCGCTTGGGAACCCAATATCTCAACATAAGGCGGGACTATAATTTAAATATTGATAAGAAATAGTTTAACCACAGAGGTACATTACTTCTGTTAAGTAATGTATTTTACATTACATTAGTAAAATACATTACTTAGCCTATGTACATTTCATATCAATCTAATTTTTGTATGTGATAGCACCTGCTAATAAACATAATTATTTTCTTCATTCAATTTTCCTCACCACTTCAGAACCTGTCAAATGTAAACTGTGATTGTAAGTGCAGCTTGTGTTCAAATGTGCAATTGTCTCAATATAATGTGAAATGACCAGTACAACACACAGATTAGCTGTGTTCGTTTTATACCTACACGACAATAGCAGCACTATAGCGTATATAACCAGGAAGAAAGTGTCATCACTCTGTGAAATATATTCATATGGACAGAGCCAACAGTTAGGCTTTATCCTGTGTATACACATATGGTAACACACACTCATGACCAATTTCCAGTTAACTTCTTTGGGCTGCAGGGGCAGTATTGAGTAGCTTGGATGAAAGGTGCCCATTTCAAACGGCCTCGTACTCAATTCTTGCTCGTACAATATGCATATTATTATTACTATTGGATAGAAAACACTCTCTAGTTTCTAAAACCGTTTGAATTATATCTGTGAGTAAAACAGAACTCATTTTGCAGCAAACTTCCTGACAGGAAGTGGAAAATCTGAAATCGATGCTCTGTTCCAGGGCATCCCTATTAATTTGCTTGATATGTATTAGTATACATGCACTTCATACGCCTTCCACTAGATGTCAATAGGCAGTGAGAGAAGAAATGGAGTGTATATCTTGATCTACATTTACATTTAAGTCATTTAGCAGATGCTCTTATCCAGAGCGACTTACATTTAACCTTTATTTAACTAGGCAAGTCAGTTAAGAACAAACTCTTATTTTCAATGACGGCCTAGGAACAGTGGGTTAACTGCCTTGTTCAGGGGCAGAACGACAGATTTGTACCTTGTCAGCTCGGGGATTTGAACTTGCAACCTTTCGGTTACTAGCCCAACGCTCTAACCACTAGGCTACCCTGCCGCCCCTGCCGCCCCGCCTCTGAGGTCGAATAAGAGCTCTTGGCATGACGTGACACCAATTTCCTTTACTCAGGAAGATGCGGAAAGGACTTCCGGATTGGCTTCTGAAAAGCTGTTGTTATAGACGGCTAATAGCTCCGGCTTTGATTTTATTTGATAAATGTGACAATATCATCGTAAAGTATGTTTTTTCAATATAGTTTAATCAGATTATTGAAATTTTTTCGGGACTTTTGGCGTGTTCCGTTCTCTGAGTTTGTTGACGATGGAGAGCTTCGCGCCACTTGGCAAGTTTTGCTTGCTAAATCGAGAGGGAAAAAGGCCGTTCTAAAACCAAACAACGATTGTTCTGGACGAAGGACCCCTTGTACAACATTCTGATGGAAGATCATCAAAAGTAGGACCCATTTATGATGTTATTTCATATATCTGTCGAACATGTGTACTATTAGTTTGCGCCCAGATTTTGGGCGCTCTCTCGCCATAACGTTAAGCTGCATGTCGTAATGAAGTTATTTTTAGAATTCTAACACGGCGATTGCATTAAGAACTAAGCTATCTTTAATTTGCTGTCCAACATGTATTTTTTAGTAAAGTCTATGAATAGTTATTTGATTAGAATAGGTGAGTGTCAGAAATATATCCGGACATTCTGGGAAAAAGATGCTAAGTTTTCACAATGTATAACCACGGATTTCAGCTCTAAATATGCACATTTTCGAACAAACCATATATGTATTGTGTAATATGATGTTATAGGACTGTCATCTGATGAAGTTTGAGAAGGTTAATGAAAAAATGTATATCTTTTGCTGGTTTATTCGCTATCGCTAACGTGCCTAACGAATCAATGCTGTTGTGTGGTTGGCTATTGTAGTAAGCTAATATAATGCTATATTGTGTTTTCGCTGTAAAACACTTAAAGAATCGGAAATATTGGCTGGATTCACAAGATGTTTGTCTTTAATTTGCTGTACACCATGTATTTTTCATAAATGTTTTATGATGAGTATTTAGGTATTTCAATTTGGTCTCTGTAATTGTTCTAGCTGCTTCGGTGCTATTTCCGATTGTAGCTGCAATGTAAAACTATGATTTATACCTCAAATATGCAAATTTTTCGAACAAAACATAGATTTATTGTATAACTTGTTATAAGACTGTCATCTGATGAAGTTGTTTCTTGGTTAGTTTGGTTGGTTCTTGGTTAGTTAGGTTGGTTTTGTGCAAGCTACCTGTGCTGTGAAAAATGTCTGCTTTTTTGTATTTGGTGGTGAGCTAACATAAATATATGTGGTGTTTTCGCTGTAAAACATTTTAAAAATCGGACATGTTGGCTGGATTCACAAGATGTGTATCTTTCATTTGCTGTATTGGACTTGTTAATGTGTGAAAGTTAAATATTTCTAAAATATATATTTTGAATTTCGCGCCCTGCACTTGGACGGGCTGTTGTCATAAGTGTACCGGCACCGCCCTGCAGCCATAAAAGGTTAAAGCCATCAGCCAGTGAACAAACAGTTCTATCGAGGAAATATTCACAAACCTGACAAAGCACTTGAGTGGCAGAGTTTGATAACTGCCTGAGAATCTGTTGGTGGTATTGGGTACAGAGTGAATCTGTTGGTGGTATTGGGTACAGAGTGACTCTGTTGGTGGTATTGGGTACAGAGTGAATCTGTTGGTGGTATTGGGTACAGAGTGACTCTGTTGGTGGTATTGGGTACAGAGTGAATCTGTTGGTGGTATTGGGTACAGAGTGAATCTGTTGGTGGTATTGGGTACAGAGTGAATCTGTTGGTGGTATTGGGTACAGAGTGACTCTATTGGTGGTATTGGGTACAGAGTGAATCTGTTGGTGGTATTGGGTACAGAGTGAATCTGTTGGTGGTATTGGGTACAGAGTGAATCTATTGGTTGTATTGGGTACAGAGTGAATCTGTTGATGGTATTGGGTACAGAGTGAATCTGTTGGTGGTATTGGGTACAGAGTGACTCTATTGGTGGTATTGGGTACAGAGTGACTCTATTGGTGGTATTAGGTACAGAGTGAACATGTTGGTGATATTGGGTACAGAGTGAATCTGTTGGTGGTATTGGGTACAGAGTGAACATGTTGGTGATATTGGGTACAGAGTGAATCTGTTGGTGGTATTAGGTACAGAGTGAACATGTTGGTGATATTGGGTACATGGTTGACATGGAGGCAAACTGACAGGAAAACTGGTTGATTCTAAGATGTTGGGGGGGGTTGGTACTAAGCTGACATATGGAATTGTTTTAAGATGGTCATACTATGGATCATTTAGCTGTTTGATTTTTAATGTTAGGACCCCTTTACATATAAATAATATATATATACAAAAAACTATTTGTTAAAATACAGATTCTGGCCTTTACTACAAAAGCCCATAGAAACAAATTGAATAAGACAGTCATAAATGGCAAAAACTACAGTCAAATTAACAGATCATAAAAAACAAGGTTTTGAATTGTCTGTCCTAAATCTTGGAGATTGATCTTCACCCTTTGCATTGATGACATGTTTGCAAACTCTTGACATTCTCTCAATAATCTTCACCTGGAATTGGGTTGAGGTCAGGTGATTGTGGAGGCCAGGTGATCTGATGCAGCCCTCCATCACTCTCCTTCTTGGTCAAATAGCCCTTACACAGCCTGGAAGTATGTTTTGGGTTATTGTCCTGTTGAAAAACAAGTGATATAAGTGATATAAGCTCAAACCAGAAGGATGGCGTATTGCTGCAGAATGCTGTGGTAGCCATGCTGGTTAAGCATGTCTTGAATTCTAAAAAAAATCATTAACAGTGTCACGTTCCTGACCTGTTTTCTGTTAGTTTTTGTATGTGTTAGTTGGTCAGGACGTGAGTTTGGGTGGGCAGTCTATGTTTTTTGTTTCTATGTTGGTTTAAAGGGTGACCTGATATGGCTCTCAATTAGAGGCAGGTGGTTTTCATTTCCTCTGATTGAGAGTCATATTAAGGTAGGTGTTTTCACACTGTTTGTTGTGGGTGGTTGTCTCCTGTGTCTGTGTCTATGTTGCACCATACGGGACTGTTTCGTTCGTTCGTCATTTTGTGTAGTCATTTTCCTGTTCGTGAGTTCTTCGTGTTTCATGTAAGTTCGTCGTCCAGGTCTGTCTACTCCGTTTGTTGTTTTGTTAGTTTATAGTGAAGTTCGTGTTTTCGTCTTTTCTTTAAATAAATCATGTCAACTCAAGAAGCTGCATTTTGGTTCAATCCCTGCTCCTCCTCTTCGGATGAAGAGGAGGAGGAAAGCCGTTACAGAACCACCCACCAATCCAGAACCAAGCAGCGCAAGTTTGAGCAGCGGCCAAGAAATCAGGACTCATGGACTTGGGAGGAAGTATTGGAGGGAAAAGGACACTGGGCTCACATTGGGGAATATCGCCGCGCTCGTGAGGAGATGGAGGCAGCGAGAGCCCAAGAGCGGTGGTATGAGGAGGCAGCAAGGAGACGTGGCTGGAAGCCCGAGAAGAGACCCCAAAAATTTCTTGGGGGGGGGGCTAAGAGGTAGTGGGCCGAGGGCAGGTAGGAAACCTGCGCCCACTTCCCAGGCTTACCGTGGAGAGCGGGAGTACGGGCAGACATCGTGTTACGCAGTAGAGCGCATGGTGTCTCCTGTACGTGTGCATAGCCCGGTGCGGGTTATTCCACCTCCCCGCACTGGTAGGGCTAGATTGGGCATTGAGCCAGGTGTCATGAGGCCGGCTCAGCGCGTCTGGTCTCCAGTGCGTCTCCTCGGGCCGGCTTACATGGCACCAGCCTTACGCATGGTGTCCCCGGTTCGCCTACATAGCCCGGTGCGGGTTATTCCACCTCCCCGCACTGGTCGGGCGACGGGGAGCATTCAACCAGGTAAGGTTGGGCAGGCTCAATGCTCAAGGGAGCCAGTACGCCTGCACGGTCCGGTATTTCCGGCGCTACCTCCCCGCCCCAGCCCAGTACCACCAGTGCCTACACCACGCACCAGGCTTCCAGTGCGTTTTCAGAGCCCTGTTCCTCCTCCACGCACTCTTCCTATGGTGCGTGTCTCCAGCCCAGTGCCTCCAGTTCCGGCACCACGCACCAGGCCTACAGTGCGTCTCATCCGGCCAGAGCCATCCGTCTCCCCAGCGCCATCTGAGCCATCCGTCTCCCCAGCGCCATCTGAGCCATCCGTCTCCCCAGCGCCATCTGAGCCATCCGTCTCCCCAGCGCCGTCTGAGCCATCCGTCTCCCCAGCGCCGTCTGAGCCATCCGTCTGCCCAGTGCCGTCTGAGCCATCCGTCTGTCCCGAGCCATTAGAGCCGCCCGTCTGTCCCGAGCCGTTAGAGCCGTTAGTCAGTCAGGAGCCGCTAGAGCCATTTGTCAGTCAGGATCTGCCAGAGCCGCCAACCAGACAGGATCTGCCAGAGCCGCCAACCAGACAGGATCTGCCAGAGCCGCCAACCAGACAGGATCTGCCAGAGCCGCCAACCAGACAGGATCTGCCAGAGCCGCCAACCAGACAGGATCTGCCAGAGCCGCCAACCAGACAGAATCTGCCAGAGCCGCCAACCAGACAGGATCTGCCAGAGCCGCCAGCCAGCCATGAGCGTCCAGAGCCGTCAGCCAGCCATGAGCGTCCAGAGCCGTCAGCCAGCCATGAGCGTCCAGAGCCGTCAGCCAGCCATGAGCGTCCAGAGCCGTCAGCCAGCCATGAGCGTCCAGAGCCGTCAGCCAGCCATGAGCGTCCAGAGCCGTCAGCCAGCCATGAGCGTCCAGAGCCGTCAGCCAGCCATGAGCGTCCAGAGCCGTCAGCCAGCCATGAGCGTCCAGAGCCGTCAGCCAGTCATGAGCGTCCAGAGCCGTCAGCCAGCCATGAGCGTCCAGAGCCGTCAGCCAGTCATGAGCTGCCCCTCAGCCCAGAGCGGCCATTAATCCAGAACTGCCCCTCAGTCCAGAGCTGTCTCTCTGTCCGGAGCTGCCTTTCAGTCCGGAGTTGCCCCTCTATCCTGAGCTACCTCTCTATCCTGACCTACCTCTCTGTCTTGAGCTATCTCTCTATCCCGGTGCTGCCCCTTGTCACGGTGCTGCCTCGTATCGTAAGGTTACCATTAAAAGTAAGTGGGTGGAATAGGAGGGTGGTCAGTCGTAGGGGGAAACGTAAGCTGGGATTGACTATGGTGGGGTGGGGACCTCGCCCAGAGCCTGAGCCACCACCGTGGTCAGATGCCCACCCAGACCCTCCCCTAAACTTTGTGCTGGTGCGCCCGGAGTTCGCACCTTAAGGGGGGGGTTATGTTATGTCGTTCCTGACCTGTTTTCTGTTAGTTTTTGTATGTGTTAGTTGGTCAGGACGTGAGTTTGGGTGGGCAGTCTATGTTTTTTGTTTCTATGTTGGTTTAAAGGGTGACCTGATATGGCTCTCAATTAGAGGCAGGTGGTTTTCATTTCCTCTGATTGAGAGTCATATTAAGGTAGGTGTTTTCACACTGTTTGTTGTGGGTGGTTGTCTCCTGTGTCTGTGTCTATGTTGCACCATACGGGACTGTTTCGTTCGTTCGTCATTTTGTGTAGTCATTTTCCTGTTCGTGAGTTCTTCGTGTTTCATGTAAGTTCGTCGTCCAGGTCTGTCTACTCCGTTTGTTGTTTTGTTAGTTTATAGTGAAGTTCGTGTTTTCGTCTTTTCTTTAAATAAATCATGTCAACTCAAGAAGCTGCATTTTGGTTCAATCCCTGCTCCTCCTCTTCGGATGAAGAGGAGGAGGAACGCCGATACAAACAGTGCCACTAACAAAGCCCCCCCACACCATGACACCTCCTCCTCCATGCTTCACGGTGTGATCCACACATGCAGAGATCATCCGTTCACCTACATTTACATTTTACATTTTAGTCATTTAGCAGACGCTCTTATCCAGAGCGACTTACAGTAGAGTGCATACATTTTATTACATTTTACATACTGAGACAAGGATATCCCTACCGGCCAAACCCTCCCTAACCCGGACGACGCTATGCCAATTGTGCGTCGCCCCACGGACCTCCCGGTTGCGGCCGGCTGCGACAGAGCCTGGGCGTGAACCCAGAGACTCTGGTGGCGCACCTATTCTGTGTCTCACAAAGACACGGCGGTTAGAGCCAAAAATCGCAGATTTGGACTCATCAGACCAAAGGACAGATTTCCACAGGTCTAATGTCCATTGCTCGTGTTTCTTGGCCCAAGCAAGTCTCTTCTTATTTTTGGTGTCCTTTAGCAGTGGTTTCTTTGCAGCAATTTTACCATGAAGGCATGATTTACACAGTCTCCTCTGAACTGTTGATGTTGAGATGTGTCTGTAGATGTCTGTAAGAGCCAGTTTCATCATAGCGCATGATGGATTTTGCAACTGCACTAGAAGAAACAGTTAAAGTTAAAGTTATGATGGTCTGTCGTTTCTCTTTGCTTATTTGAGCTGTTCTTGTCATAATTTGGATTTGCTCTTTTACCAAATAGGGCTATCTTCTGTATACCACCCCTACCTTGTCACAACACAACTGATTGACTCAAACGTATTAAGAAGGAAATAATTTCCACAAATTAACTTTTAACAAGGCACACCTGTTAATTGAAATGTATTCCAGGTGACTACCTCATGAAGCTGGTTGAGAGAATGCCAAGAGTGTGCAAAGCTGTCATCAAAGCAAAGGGTGGCTACTTTGAAGAATCTTAAATATATTTGGATTTATTTACACTTTTTTGGTTACTACATTATTCCATATATGTTATTACAAGTAGAAAATAGTAAAAAATAAAGAAAAACCCTTGAATGAATAGGTGTGTCTAAACTTTTGACTAGTACTGTATATATATGTAATATATTTGTATTTATTTTTATATATTTTTTTGTACACATATTTAACCCCTTTTTTTTGGTTAGGCACAAAACTACCTACAAACTTCCATTCATTTTTTTAAACGGGTACTGGTTACCTTCAAATGAGTCCCGTGACAGTTGTCGGGGTCATAGAGCTACACGTGCGCGCCTCCCCTTTCCATAGAGTGGTCATACTTCAGAAGCTACAGACATTTACAGTATATGAGAAGACCGATTTTCAGGATGTCTCACGGTCTGACTAACAGGCTCTTACCTCTATCACCTTTAGCCGCAGATGCGGAAGATTGAATGCTGCCAATGCAAAAAGCCAGATATCTGTAGCTTAAACTGATGGATTTTGATGCCGATTTTTTTGTTATGTAACTTTGATCAACTCACTGGTGCGTCAATCGACGAGAGACAGAGAGATATCCAGTCAGTGTAGCAGGGAGCTGCTCTGTGGCCATGTTTGGCAGAGTGGGCTGCCCTGCGCCCGTCTTTCAGTGGGGTGCAAACACAGTTATTACCAGGCAGCTAGACCTACTCTCCTCTGGGTTTTGTTCCTGGCCTAATTCGTAATGATTTCTGAACAGTGTGTAATGAGAAGCCCACAGAGAGGGAGAGAGAGCGATGCTTCCTTGGCCTAAAACTGAGATTAACGCCCAGAGAGATGGCATGTGTGCGTGTATGTGTGTTCATGCATGTGTTCATGCATGTGTTCATGCATGTGTGTGTGTGTGTGTGTGTGTGTGTGTGTGTGTGTGTGTGTGTGTGTGTGTGTGTGTGTGTGTGTGTGTGTGTGTGTGTGTGTGTGTGTGTGTGTGTGTGTGTGTGTGTGTGTGTGTGAAGTCTCCCAATTTGTTTAATAGGCCTTGAAGTCATCTGTCAATTCAAAACACATGAAAATCAACTTTGATCACTAGTCTCCACACTGCAGTCCCAGCTACATTAGAAAGTGCAGACACAGGTTATAGGGCAGTTGCATTGTTTTGTCATAAAAATGAATGATTTCTTCTTAACATTCCATGTGATACCTCGCCCAAAAAAATTAAGAAGAAAATCAGTTTGAATGTTAAAACAAAAAATGAATCTCGAAAGGTTAAAGAATGACAGCAGCAAATCAGGATCAATACGGTAGAAATATAGCCTCTAAGAGGGCATTCCAAGTAGCACCCTTGTCCATATATTCCACAACCAAGCCCTATGAGCCCTGGTCAAAAGTAGCGCACAATAAAGGGAATAGGGTGGCATTTGGGATGTATCAACAGTTTACACGAACAGCATGTGAGCTCTATACGACTGGGGAAATGGCTGTGTTATGGTATCATAGCTCTACTTCAGAAGCATAGAGCACTCAGAACAGCTGCCTTTGCTTAAGAACACATGACGGACAGTATGCACTAAATCAATCATCTGCTTTATTTTCATATTGTAATACCACATCATAGAGGGTGGTTCCTCTTATGTGGAAGAATAATTGTAGCTAAATGCTATAGAGTTAAACGCTTTCATTTTTATTAGGAACAATGTTCAATAGTTTATTTTTTAAAGTGCAGGGTTAAAATGGTTAGGGCCAGTGAGCTAGTTGTGTTTCCCCTTTCATGAAACAGTTTCATTTATTGGAGGCTGTTCAAAGCTTTGTTAAATTCCATCTCATACATTACACTGAGACTCCTTAATATACTAATATATATCTCGCCTGAGCTAGAAAATACCATCTGGTGCCTCTTTCCTTCCCTGATATCATAGGGCTCTGGTTATGTAGGAAATAGGGTGCGTCCCGGCAGTACATACAGTAGCAGTACATAGCAGAGGTGGCCACAGTGACCACATGACCTTTAGCAGCAGCAGTCTTCTAATGTTCTCCTAAATGTAAGCCACTGAAATAAGCACCCAGTGGAGTCCCTGGCACTCACTCCGTATCGGATTACTGCTCTCTCTCCAAGCAATGAGCTGTACCCCAAACCTCCGAGAAGAGTGGCACCCCATCCTACAGGCTCTGTTTACACCACTGCTGCTTCGGACAGTGTTCTCTCCCCTTCTCCAGGTCACAGAGAGAGACGGGGGAAATGAAGACACCTAGCACCAAAACTAACTTATACAAAGTCGCCTTTGACCTTGTTCTATACCTTCCAGTTGGTCAGTGTTCAAATTTGATTTCACGCTCGGAGCTGGAGACGCTGGCTGGCAGGCGCCGCTGAAGACACAGGGGTGAGGGAGATTACTCTGGTAATACAGAGTGGGCGACACTGCCGTCTTTCCTCTCCCCTCCTCTCCCCTCTGCAGCGGACCTAATTGAAACCAAACGGCTGTCTTTGGCCAGCGCTTTTACACAGAGGGTCATTAAACCTCATTCTTGGCCACTTCTGTTTACTTAAAAAGCAATCGCAAAGATCCTCATTAATCAACACCAACAGAGTGGTGATCTCACCAGAGACAAATTCTTATTCTCTCCGTAACCCCAGTCAGAGAGCCCCGATACAGCTGCATTAAATAGAAACAATTAGACCCAACTCTCCCTCTCCCTGCCACAGAGTATCACAATGCTTTCATTAGTTTGCCATTTTACATTTCCAGTGATGGCCCGCCAACAGATTACTGCTGACACATTCCTGTAACCTGTAAAGATGCATGGAGCCCAGCTAGCCACCCAGGCTTTACAAGCACTGCCAGTCCCCTCCTGGAGGACATACTGCCTGGGCTTACAATGCCAGGAGAGAGATACAGCCATCCCAGTCACACCACACTGACTGAGACACTCAATATGCATCTCAAATGGCACCCAATTCTCTACATTCACCAGAGCCCTATGGAGAGTATGAATGACACCGTTTCCACAGAACCCTTTGGCTGTTCATTCCCCATGCAGCTGATTTAAGAAGCAAGGATCCACTGCTTGATTTCAGCATTGTGGATTGTTATACCAGACAGTGCTTCTCAACAGTGAGGAAAATAAGATAATTTGTATGTTGAAGTGTTAAAATGATCTTAATTCTGAAGATTATCTGCAATACTGGATACCTGGCAATATATATTGCAAAATTGTAGCATTTGTACCAGCTGTGAGCTAAAGGTGCATTGATCTATTGAACAGAACACTCCTCCTCCCCCTCATCCCCCTTTTCTTCTTCATCTTCCTCATTCTCTTCCTCAAATTCCTCCTCCTCCTCTTCCTCTTCCTTTCAATACAATTTATACTGCAACTGGTACTACAGATGCTGAATAAAAATACAGAAAATCACTACTGAAAGACAAAATACCTATCTTTGATGTAATATTCACCTTAGATCAAATCATAGCCCTGTTTGTGATTGATGACCACTGAGAGAGTGTATATGTGTTGCAAATGGCAACCTATTCCTTATATAGTGCACTACATTTGACCATGGCCCATGGGACTAGACTAAAAGTAGTACACTACAGTGCCTTGCAAAAGTATTCATCCCCCTTGACGTTTTTCCTATTTTGTTGCATTACTTGTTATTTAAATGCATTTTTATTTGGACTTCATGAAACGGACATACACAAAATAGTCCAAATTGGTGAAGTGAAATGATTTTTTTTAAATGAAATTTAAAAAAATTAAAAGAAAATGCGGTGCATGCATATATGTTGTCACGCCCTGGCCTTAGTTATCTTTGTTTTCTTTATTATTTTAGTTAGGTCAGGGTGTGACATGGGGGATGTTTGTGTGTTTTTGTCTCGTCTAGGGTTTTGTATTGTCTAGGTTTTTTTTGTAGAGTTCATGGGGTTGTGTTCAGTGTAGGTGTTTATGTAAGTCTATGGTTGCTTCGATTGGTTCTCAATTAGAGACAGCTGTCTATCGTTGTCTCTGATTGGGAGCCATATTTAGGCAGCCATAGTCATTAGGTAGGTTGTGGGTAATTGTCTATGTGTAAGTTGCCAGTGTCTGCACTTATTTGTTTTGTATAGCTTCACGGTCGTCGGTTTGTTTTAGTGTTCTTCGTCTTTCTTAAAATAAATACAGAATGTATTTATATCACGCTGCGCTTTGGTCCTCTCTTTCACCCGAAGACGATCGTGACATATGTATTCACCCCCTTTGCTATGAAGCCCCTAAATAAGATTTGGTGCAACAAATTACCTTCAAAAGTCACATAATTAGTTAAATAAAGTCCACCTGTGTGCAATCTAAGTGTCACATGATCTCAGTATATATACACCTGTTCTGAAAGGCCCAAGAGTCTGCAACACCACTAAGCAAGGGGCACCACCAAGCAAGCGGCACCATGAAGACCAAGGAGCTCTCCAAATAGGTCAGGGACAAAGTTGTGGAGAAGTACAGATCAGTGTTGGGTTATAAAAACATATCAGAAACTTTGAACATCCCACGGAGCAACATTAAATCTATTATTAAAAAAATTGAAAGAATATGGCACCACAACAAACCTGCTAAGAGAGGGCCGCCTACCAAACTCACGGACCAGGCAAGGAGGGCATTATTCATTTAGGCAACAAAGAGACCAAAGATAACCCTGAAGGAGCTGCAAAGCTCCACAGCGGAGATGGGAGAATCTGTCCATAGGACCACTTAAAGCCATACACTCCATAGAGCTGGGCTTTACAGAAGAGTGTCCAGAAAAAAAAGACATTGCTTACAGAAAACAATAAGCAAACACTTTGGGTGTTCGCCAAAAGGCATGTGGGAGACTCCCCATACATATGGAAGAAGGTACTCTGGTCAGATGAGACTAAAATGTAGCTTTTTGGCCATCAAGGAAAACGTTTTGTATGGTGCAAACCCAACACCTCACATCACCCCGAGAATACCATCCCCACAGTGAAGCATGGTGGTGACAGCATCATGCTGTGGGGATGTTTTTCATTGGCAGGGACTGGGAAACTGGTCAGAATTGAAGGAATGATGGATGGCGCTAAATACTGGGAAATTCTTGAGGGAAACCTGTTTGAGGGAGGTTCACCTTCCAGTAGGACAATGGCCCTAAGCATACTGCTAAAGCAACATTTGAGTGGTTTAACTTCTTATGGTTGGTGGTGCTATTTTCACTTTTGGATGAAAAGCGTGCCCAGAGTAAACTGCCTGCTACTCAGGCCCAGAAGCTAAGATATTCATATTATTAGTAGATTTGGATAGAAAACACTCTGAAGTTTCTAAAACTGTTTGAATGATGTCTGTGAGTATAACAGAACTCATATGGCAGGCAAAAACCTGAGAAAAAAATCCAACCAGGAAGTGGGAAATCTGAGGTTTTTAGGTTTTCAAGTCTTTGCCTATCCAAGATACAAAATTTGGTCCGATTGCACTTCCTAAGGCTTCCACTAGAAGTCAACAGTCTTTAGAACCTTGTTTCAGGCTTCTACTGTGAAGGGGGAGAGAATAAGAGCTGTTTGACTAAGGGGTCTGGCAGAATGCCATGAGCTAAGTCAGGCGCGCGGCCATGAGAGGGAGCTCTGTTCCTTTTCATTTCTAAAGACAAAGGAATTGTCCGGTTGAAACATTATTGAAGATTTATGATAAAAACATCCTAAAGATTGATTCTATACATCGTTTGAAATGTTTCTACAAACTGTAATATAACTTTTTTGACTTTCGTCTGGACTTAGTGCACGCGCGTTGTGCATTTGGATTACTGGACTAAACGCGCAAACGAAAAGGAGGTATTTGGACATAAATGATGGTCTTTATCGAATAAAACAAACATTTATTGTTGAACTGGAATTCCTGGGAGTGCATTCCGATGAAGATCATCAAAGGTAAGTGAATATTTATAATGTTATTTCTGACTTTTGTTGACTCAACATGGCGGGTATTTGTATGGCTTGTTTTGGTGCCTGAGCGCTGTACTCAGATTATTGCATGGTGTGCTTTTGCCATAAAGCTTTTTTGAAATTTGACACAGCGGTTGCATTAAGGAGAAGTATATCTTTAATTCCATGCATAACACTTGTATTTTCATCAACATTTATGATGAGTATTCCTGTAAATTGATGTGGCTCTCTGCAAAATCACTGGATGTTTTGGGGGCAAAACATTACTGAACATAACGGGCCAATGTAAACTGAGATTTTTGGATATAAATATGTACTTTATCGAACAAAACATAGATGTATTGTGTAACATGAAGTCCTATGAGTGCCATCTGATGAAGATCATCAAAGGTTAGTGATTAATTTTATCTCTATTTCTGCTTTTTGTGACTCCTCTCTTTGGCTGGAAAATGGCTGTGTTTTTCTGTGACTAGGCGCTGACCTAACATAATCAGATGGTGTGCTTTCGTCGTAAAGCCTTTTTGAAATCGGACACTGTGGTGGGATTAACAACAAGTTTATCTTCAAAATCGTGTATAATGCTTGTATGTTTGAGGAATTTTAATTATGAGATTTCTGTTGTTTGAATTTGGCGCCCTGCACTTTCACTGGCTGTTGTCAAATCGATCCCATTAACGGGATTTCAGCCGTAAGAAGTTTTAAGGGGAAACATTTCAATGTCTTGGAATGGCCTAGTCAAATCCCAGACCTCAATCCAATTGAACATCTGTAGTATGACTTAAAGATTGCTGTACACCAGCAGAACCCATCCAACTTGAAAGAGCTGTAGCAGTTTTGCCTTGAAGAATGAGCAAAAATCCCAGTGGCTAGATGTGCCAGGCTTATAGAGACATACCCCAAGAGACTTGCAGCTGTATTTGCTGCAAAAGGTGTCTCTACAAAGTATTGACTTCGGGGGCTGAATAGTTATGCAAGCTCAAGTGTTCAGTTTATTTGTGTTATTTCTTGTTTGTTTCACAAGAAAAAAAATTGTGCATCTTCAAAGTGGTAGGCATGTTGTGTAAATAAAATGATACAAACCCCCCCAAAAATCCCTTTTAATTCCAGGTTGTAAGGCAACAAAATAGGAAAAATGCGAAGAGAGTGAATACTTTCGCAAGCCACTGTATGTAGGGAATATGGTGCCATTTTAGACACAGACAGAGCTGGTTGGTGGGTCTAATGGTTTTCAAAAGGGAGAGTCCGGCACACAGGTTTCAGGCCAAAGTTTTTTTTCTTCAACGTTAATGGTATCGATCAGTACATTAATGCATCCGGTTGAACATCGAAGTCCAATTCAATACAAAGAAGACTTTATTCCTGAAATTCATATTATGTTGCTTGCTTTGTTTGCCTTACAGATTTCTAAGAGAAATAAGCAATCACCTGTGGCAACAGAAAATAATTGAGTCTGTAAATATAAGCGTGACTACACCAACATCCAACATCCCTTCCAAACTAAATATCAACTACTTATAATTTCTCCATTCATTCTCCATAATACCCATGCTAATCTATAATGTACAGTATATGTATTCAAAAAGATAATTTTAATAACCCAGACCATACTCACATATATACAATATATTCACCACTTCAATCCTTCAAAATGTGGTGCTGTGGGAGCTAACCCCGGAGTCTAAATGATCAGGCTCCCACCATGTCATTAGGGCAGAGCTCTGCCGAAAACTCTCCTTGAAGATGGAGGGAAAGAAAGAAGGTGTATTGATCTGTCTGTCCACGGGTATGATAGTTAAGCTGGGTACTGAGAGAGGGAGAGCCCCAGGATCCATATCTCAAAGACTTTGATCCAGGACTATACTGCTGGATTGCCCTTCGCCTTAACCTCCTGAAAACTGCTCCAGCAGATCAGCCATGGAAATATTATTCTCCTCATCTTCTTCTTCTTCGTCTCTTTTTTCTGTTTCTTTCATTCTTTCTCTCGTATCCCTGTTTATTGTGGTTATTAACTTCTCTAGGATAGGGGGCAGCATTTTCACTTTTGGATAAATAGCGTGCCCAATTTCAACTTCCTTCTATCCCCAGAATATAAGATATGCATATAATTTGTATATTTGGATAGAAACACTCTGAAGTTTCTATAACAGTTTGAATCATGTCTGTGAGTATAACAGAACTTATGTAGCAGGCAAAACCCCGAGGACTAACCATTCAGATTTTCTTTTTTTGAGGTCACTGTCTGTTCAATGAGGTTTCATTGGCATACTAGATTTCTAAGGGACTTGTTTGCAGTTCCTACCGCTTCCACTGGATGTCACCAGTCTTTGGAAATTGGTTGAGGTTATTCCTTTTTGCAATGAAGAAGTACGGCCATCTTGAATCAGTGTAACGTTATGTGTACTGTTTGAGAGTTGCGCAAGACTAGAAAAGTAGCGTTAGTTTGTTGTCCTCCTGTTTTGAAAACAGATAGACTCGTCTTCAATTTGATCGATTATTAACGTTTAAAAATACCTAAAGTTGTATTACAAAAGTAGTTTGAAATGTTTTGGCAAAGTTTACACGTAACTTTTGAGATATTTTGTAGTGACGTTGCGCAAATTGGAAGCTGTTTATTTCTGGATCAAACGCGCCAAATAAATGGACATTTTGGATATATATGGACGGAATTAATTGAACAAAAGGACCATTTGTGATGTTTATGGGACATATTGGAGTGCCAACAAAAGAAGCTCGTCAAAGGTAAGGCATGATTTATATTTTATTTCTGCGTTTTGTGTTGCGCCTGCAGGGTTGAAATATGCTACACTCTCTTTGTTTACTGTTGTGCTATCATCAGATAATAGCATCTTATGCTTTCGCCGAAAAGCCTTTTTGAAATCTGACATGTTGGCTGGATTCACAACGAGTGTAGCTTTAATTTGGTATCTTACATGTGTGATTTAATGAAAGTTGGATTTTTATATCATTTTATTTGAATTTGGCACTCTGCATTTTCCCTGGCTTTTGGCCAAGTGGGACGCAATCGTCCCACCTATCCCAGAGAGACGTGTGCCTGGTCCCATCCGAATTACAGAGTCAAAGGTGAATTAATACTGATGATTCATTTTCATAATTTTGGATGTTCTTATCCTCCCTCTTCTTAAAGTTCAGAACTTTGTTAGCATGGCTTAGCTACACAGCAAATGACAGAAATTGTAGGTTGATGATGTCAAAATTTGATATGAAAGTACACTGTTTATCCCCCCCACACACAAGGAATGAATCATCCCTGTAATGACTCAAATGAGTCCGGAAAAACCTGGAGCAACCTGGAATAACCTGGAGCATCCTGGGACAACCTGGGACAACCTGGAGAAACCTGGAGAAACCTGGGACAATCTGGGACAACCTGGAGCAACCTGGAGCAACCTGAGACAACCTGGATCAAGCCGGAACAGGGCCCTAAACTGGTTTTGTCATATTTATTAAATATTAAAGGGAATGAAAGTATAAGGGAGGTAAAGCCAACTATTGTGTTAGTAAAATAAGGAGGTACTGTAACGCCCGGGGTGTAGTGGGGAAGAAGTCAGGCGCAGGAAGCAGAGAGTTCAGGGTAGCGTACGTTTTATTCCACCACAACAGTGAACAGACGCTGACCAAAACAAATACCCAAACACACGGACAACCGTGACATACAGCCGTGTACAACATGTACATCAAAAATAATCCCGCACAACCAGCAGGCCGGCCGGCTGGTTAATAAAGCCCAACCAATCAACCTAAACTACAGACAGGTGAAACCAATAAACATAAAAGGGGAAAAGGGATCAGTGGCAGCTAGTAGGCCGGTGACGACGACCGCCGAGCGCCACCCGAACAGGAAGGGGAGCCACCTTCGGCAGGAGTCGTGACAGGTACACTATATTTTGAAATTATATGAGTTGGGCTGGCACAGTAATTGTATGAACCAACGATTATGGATGAAGACCGTCATGAAAATACAATAACCGTCATAAACTTTTTTTTAATGAACATCATTTTAAAAACGATAAACTTTACCCAAAACCAAGCAGTGAAGTAGCTTGGATCATACCTAGCAGCCAATATAAGGACAGACGAGGAGCCAAACTAGACAGTTTTCTAATTTTGTGCTCTGGAACCCGAAGTGCGGTTGAGTCTGTTTGACTCTTTACAACGTGAAGAAACTTTGTTGCTCCTTGTTTCAGCAAGGTTTTGTAGCAAACAAGTATCATGAAATACATGCACCCAATTGCTTACCAAAACAGGACACACTCTGACAGTCAGGAGCAGAGGAGAGGAGAATGATTATAACGGTGACCGTGGTCATTTGACTGACAAATGACCATCATTCAAAATGTTGTCACATCCTTGGAGTGTACATATGAGTAATATGTGTTGTACTATAGGATGCCCTACATTAGCTTTCTGGTCAGGGAGCGTGATTCGTTTAGACTGTCTAACCAGAAAGCCATCCCATTGTTGAAATATTTATTTAAAACCAGATCGACATGTCTATTTTGGTGGCAGATGTATTCTAAAGTCATGTGAGGTCATCATAAGTGGACCCGGAGGTCTCCATAGCAACCGTCTGGAAAGCTCCTGAAACTTGACCATGACCAGTGACACTGACATGTGTTATTTAAAAATATTTATTTAACCAGGTAGGCCAGTTGAGAACAAGTTATCATTTACAACTGCGACCTGGCCAAGATAAAGCAAAGCAGTGCGACAAAATCAACAACACATAAACAAACGTACAGTCAATAACACAAAATAAAATAAAAATAGAAAAATGTATGTACAGTGTGTGCAAATGTAGAAGAGTAGGAAGGTAGGCAATAAATAGGCCATAGAGGCGAAAATAATTACAATTTAGCATTAATACTGGAGTGATAGATGTGCATATGATGATGTGCAAGTAGAGATACTGGGGTCCAAAAGAGCAAAAGGGTAAGTAATGATATGGGGATGAGGTAGTGAGGTATGCTATTTAGAGATTGGCTGTGTACAGGTACAGTGATCGATCGGTAAGCTGCTCTGACAGCTGATGCTTAAAGTTAGAGAGGGAGATATAAGACTCCAGCTTCAGAGATTTTTGAAATTCGTTCCAATCATTGGTAGCAGAGAACTGGAAGGAAAGGCAGCCAAAGGAAGTGTTGGCTTTGGGGATGACCAGTTCAATATACCTGCTGGAGCGTGTGTTACAGGTGGTTGTTGCTATGGTGACCAGTGAGCTGAGATAAGGCAGGCCTTTACCTAGCGAAGACTTATAGATGACCTGGAGCCAGTGGGTTTGGCGACAGATATGTGTCCACATATTCTAGGTCAGAACTATCCAGAGCGGTGATGCTAGTCGGGCGGGAGGGTGCGGGCAGCAATCAGTTGAAGAGCATGCACTTAGTTTTACTAGCATTTAAAAGCAGTTGGAGGCCACGGAAGGAGTGTTGTATGGCATTGAAGCTTGTTTGGAGGATTGTTAGCAGAGTGTCCAAAGAAGGGCCAGATGTATACAGAATGGTGTCATCTGCGTAGAGATCTATCAGAGAATCACCAGCAGCATGAGCGGCATCATTAATATATAAAGAGAAAAGAGTCGGCCCGATAATTGAATCCTGTGGCAACCCCCATAGAGACTGCCAGAGGTCCGGACAACAGGCACTCCGATTTGACACACTGAACTCTATCTGAGAAGTAGTTGGTGAACCAGGCGAGGCAGTCATTTGAGAAGCCAAAATTATTGAGTCTGCCGATAAGAATACGGTGATTGACAGAGTCAAAAGCCTTGGCCAGGTCGATGAAGACTACTGCATATTAATGTCTTTTATCGATGGTGGTTATGGTATCGTTTAGGACCTTGAGCGTGGCTGAGGTGCACCCATGACCAGCTCGGAAACCAGATTGCCTAGTGGAGAAAGTACGGTGGAATTCGAAATGGTCAGTGATCTGTTTATTAACTTGGATTTCGAAGATTTTAGAAAGGCAGGGCAGGATGGACATAGGTCTATAACAGTTTGGGTCTAGAGTGTCTCTCCTTTTGAAGAGGGGGAGCTTTCCAATCTTTGGGGATCTCAGACGATACGTAGAGATGTTGAAAAGGCTAGTAATAGGGGTTGCAACAGTTTCGGCGGATAATTTTAGAAAGAGAGGGTCCAGATTGTCTAGCCCAGCTGATTTGTAGGGATCCAGATTTTTTGCAGTTCTTTCAAAACATCCGCTGTCTGGATTTAGGTGAAGGAGAAGTGGCGGGGGGAGAGGGGGGGGGGGGGGGGGGGGGGGGGCACGTTGCTGCAGGGAGTGCTGAGATGTTGGCCCAGGGTTGGGGTAGCCAGGTGGAATGCATGGCAAGCTGTGGAAAAATGCTTATTAAAATTATCAATTGTCGTAGATTTATCGGTGGTAACAGTGTTTCTTATCCTCAGTGCAGTGGGCAGCTGGGAGTAGGGAGGTGCTCTTTTTCTCCTTGGACTTTACAGTGTCCCGAAACTTTTGGGAATTAGTGCTACAGGAAGCAAATTTCTGTTTGAAAAAGCTAGCCTTAGCTTTCCTAACTGACTGAGTATATTGGTTCCTGACTTCCCTGAAATGTTGCATATCGCGAGGGCTACTCGATGCTATTGCAGTCCGCCACAGGATGTTTTTGTGAAGGTCAAGTGTAGTCAATTCTGTGGTGAATGCGGATGTAATTACCGAGGTTAGCTAGCCAGCTATTTTCGTCCTAACGTAGGCAACACTGCTAGCAAGCCAGCAGCTAGCCAACGTCTACCGTCTACCGAATTGCAGCACTGTAGAAACTATTACATTACAACGGAACGACTTGATTAGTGTAGTGTTAGCTAGCTACATAGTTGTCTTTGCTGTCTTTGTATCCAAGATAATTGTGTAGTTTAGAGTAATTGTCAAGGTTACCTAGCCAGTTACCGAGGCTACCTAGCCAGCTACACTTTCAAACTAAGTCAACAACGCAGCCACTGCTAGCTAGCCTACTCCACCAGCCAGCAGCACTGTATCATTTTAGTCAATAAGATTTTTTGCAACGTAAGCTTAACTTTCTGAACATTCGAGACGTGTAGTCCACTTGTCATTCCAATCTCCTTTGCATTAGCGTAGCCTCTTCTGTAGCCTGTCAACTATGTGTCTGTCTATCCCTCTTCTCTCCTCTCTGCACAGACCATACAAACGCTTCACACCGCGTGGCCGCCGCCACTCTAACCTGGTGGTCCCAGCGCGCACGACCCACGTGGAGTTCCAGGTCTCCGGCAGCCTCTGGAACTGCCGATCTGCGGCCAACAAGGCAGAGTTCATCTCAGCCTATGCTTCCCTCCAGTCCCTCGACTTCTTGGCACTGACGGAAACATGGATTACCACAGATAACACTGCTACTCCTACTGCTCTCTCCTCGTCTGCCCACGTGTTCTCGCACACCCCGAGAGCTTCTGGTCAGCGGGGTGGTGGCACTGGGATCCTCATCTCTCCCAAGTGGACATTCTCTCTTTCTCCCCTGACCCATCTGTCTATCGCCTCCTTTGAATTCCATGCTGTCACAGTTACCAGCCCTTTCAAGCTTAACATCCTTATCATTTATCGCCCCCCAGGTTCCCTTGGAGAGTTCATCAATGAGCTTGACGCCTTGATAAGTTCCTTTCCTGAGGATGGCTCACCTCTCACAGTTCTGGGTGACTTTAACCTCCCCACGTCTTCCTTTGACTCATTCCTCTCTGCCTCCTTCTTTCCACTCCTCTCCTCTTTTGACCTCACCCTCTCACCTTCCCCCCCTACTCACAAGGCAGGCAATACGCTTGACCTCATCTTTACTAGATGCTGTTCTTCCACTAATCTCATTGCAACTCCCCTCCAAGTCTCCGACCACTACCTTGTATCCTTTTCCCTCTCGCTCTCATCCAACACTTCCCACACTGCCCCTACTCGGATGGTATCGCGCCGTCCCAACCTTCGCTCTCTCTCCCCCGCTACTCTCTCCTCTTCCATCCTATCATCTCTTCCCTCTGCTCAAACCTTCTCCAACCTATCTCCTGATTCTGCCTCCTCAACCCTCCTCTCCTCCCTTTCTGCATCCTTTAACTCTCTATGTCCCCTATCCTCCAGGCCGGCTCGGTCCTCCCCTCCTGCTCCGTGGCTCGACGACTCATTGCGAGCTCACAGAACAGGGCTCCGGGCAGCCGAGCGGAAATGGAGGAAAACTCGCCTCCCTGCGGACCTGGCATCCTTTCACTCCCTCCTCTCTACATTCTCCTCTTCTGTCTCTGCTGCTAAAGCCACTTTCTACCACTCTAAATTCCAAGCATCTGCCTCTAACCCTAGGAAGCTCTTTGCCACCTTCTCCTCCCTCCTGAATCCTCCTCCCCCTCCCCCCTCCTCCTCCCTCTCTGCGGATGACTTCGTCAACCATTTTGAAAAGAAGGTCGACGACATCCGATCCTCGTTTGCTAAGTCAAACGACACCGCTGGTTCTGCTCACACTGCCCTACCCTGTGCTTTGACCTCTTTCTCCCCTCTCTCTCCAGATGAAATCTCGCGTCTTGTGACGGCCGGCCGCCCAACAACCTGCCCGCTTGACCCTATCCCCTCCTCTCTTCTCCAGGCCATTACCGGAGACCTTCTCCCTTACCTCACCTCGCTCATCAACTCATCCTTGACCGCTGGCTACGTCCCTTCCGCCTTCAAGAGAGCGAGAGTTGCACCCCTGCTGAAAAAACCTACACTCGATCCCTCCGATGTCAACAACTACAGACCAGTATCCCTTCTTTCTTTTCTCTCCAAAACTCTTGAACGTGCCGTCCTTGGCCAGCTCTCCTGCTATCTCTCTCAGAATGACCTTCTTGATCCAAATCAGTCAGGTTTCAAGACTAGTCATTCAACTGAGACTGCTCTTCTCTGTGTCACGGAGGCGCTCCGCACTGCTAAAGCTAACTCTCTCTCCTCTGCTCTCATCCTTCTAGACCTATCGGCTGCCTTTGATACAGTGAACCATCAGATCCTCCTCTCCACCCTCTCCGAGTTGGGCATCTCCGGCGCGGCCCACGCTTGGATTGCGTCCTACCTGACAGGTCGCTCCTACCAGGTGGCGTGGCGAGAATCTGTCTCCGCACCAGGTGCTCTCACCACTGGTGTCCCCCAGGGCTCTGTTCTAGGCCCTCTCCTATTCTCGCTATACACCAAGTCACTTGGCTCTGTCATATCCTCACATGGTCTCTCCTATCATTGCTATGCAGACGACACACAATTAATCTTCTCCTTTCCCCCTTCTGATAACCAGGTGGCGAATCCATTCTCTGCATGTCTGGCAGACATATCAGTGTGGATGACGGATCACCACCTCAAGCTGAACCTCGGCAAGACGGAGCTGCTCTTCCTCCCGGGGAAGGACTGCCCGTTCCATGATCTCGCCATCATGGTTGACAACTCCATTGTGTCCTCCTCCCAGAGTGCTAAGAACCTTGGCGTGATCCTGGACAACACGCTGTCGTTCTCAACTAACATCAAGGCGGTGACCCGTTCCTGTAGGTTCATGCTCTACAACATTCGCAGAGTACGACCCTGCCTCACACAGGAAGCGGCGCAGGTCCTAATCCAGGCACTTGTCATCTCCCGTCTGGACTACTGCAACTCGCTGTTGGCTGGGCTCCCTGCCTGTGCCATTAAACCCCTACAACTCATCCAGAACGCCGCAGCCCGTCTGGTGTTCAACCTTTCCAAGTTCTCTCATGTCACCCCGCTCCTCCGCTCTCTCCACTGGCTTCCAGTTGAAGCTCGCATCCGCTACAAGACCATGGTGCTTGCCTACGGAGCTGTGAGGGGAACGGCACCTCCGTACCTTCAGGCTCTGATCAGGCCCTACACCCAAACAAGGGCACTGCGTTCATCCACCTCTGGCCTGCTCGCCTCCCTACCTCTGAGGAAGTACAGCTCCCGCTCAGCCCAGTCAAAACTGTTCGCTGCTCTGGCACCCCAATGGTGGAACAAACTCCCCCACGACGCCAGGTCAGCGGAGTCAATCACCACCTTCCGGAAACACCTGAAACACCACCTCTTTAAGGAATACCTAGGATAGGATAAAGTAATCCTTCTAACCCCCCCCCCCCCCCTTAAAAGAGTTAGATGCACTATTGTAAAGTGGTTGTTCCACTGGATATCATAAGGTGAATGCACCAACTTGTAAGTCGCTCTGGATAAGAGCGTCTGCTAAATGACTTAAATGTAAATGTAAATGAACCAAGGTCTATTTCTGTTCTTAGTTCTACATTTTTTGAATGGGGCATGTTTATTTAAGATGGAGAGGAAAGCACTTTTGAAGAGCAACCAGGCATCCTCTACTGATGGGCTGAGGTCAATATCCTTTCAGGATACCCGGGCCAGGTCGATTAGAAAGGCCTGCTCGCTGAAGTGTTTTAGGGAGCGTTTGATGGTGATGAGGGGTGGTCGTTTGACCGCGGACCCATTACGCACGCAGGCAATGAAGCAGTGATCGCTGAGATCTTGTTTGAAGACAGCAGAGGTGTATTTAGAGGGCAAGTTGGTCAGGATAATATCTAAGAGGGTGCCCATGGTTACGGATTTAGGGTTGTACCTGGTAGATTCCTTGATAATTTGTGTGAGATTGATGGCATCTAGCTTAGACTGTAGGGCGGCCGGAGTGTTAACTTCTCTGGGATAGGTGGGACGGTAGCGTCCCACTTGGCCAAAATCTAGAAAAAATGTAGCGCACCAAATTCAAATATATTACTATAAAAATCAATCTTTCATGAAATCACACATGAAAGACACCAAATTTAAAGCTACACATGTTGTGAATCTAGCCAACATGTCTGATTTTAAAAAGGATTTACGGGGAAAGCACACCAAACAATTATGTTAGCTCAGTACATAGCCACAGAAAAACACAGCCATTTTTCCAGCAAAATATAGTAGTCACAAAAAGCAGAAATAGAGATAAAATGAATCACTAACCTTTGATGATCTCCATCAGATGACACTCATAGGACATGTTACACAATACATTTATGTTTTGTTCGATATTGTGCATATTTCTATCCACAAATCGCGGTTTACATTGGCGCCATGTTCAGAAATGCCTCCAAAATATCCGGAGTAATTGCAGAGAGCCACGTCAAATAACAGAAATACTCATACTCATCATAAACTTTGATGAAAGATACATGTTTTACACAGAATTAAAGATACACTTGTTCTTAATGCAACTGCTGTGTCAGATTTCAAAAAAACTTTACGGAAAAAGCACACCATGCAATAATCTGAGACGGCGCTCAGATTTAACAACATTTCTCCGCCATGTTGGAGTAAACAGAAATACGAAATTACATCATAAATATTCCCTTACCTTTGATTATGTTCATCAGAATGCACTGCCAGGAGTCCTAGTTCCACAATAAATCATTGTTTTGTTCGATAATGTCCATTACTTATGTCCAATTAGCTACTTTTGCTAGCATGTGTAGTACACGTGTCCAAACGCTCGCGCAGATGCAGGCAAACGTCGGACGAAAACTTCAAAAAGTTATATTACAAGTCGAATAAACTGGTCAAACTTAGTAGAGAATCAATCATCAGGATGTTGTTATCATTTATATCCAATAAGGTTCCAACCGGAGAATTCTTTTCAGTCTCTATAAGTAATGGAACGCATGGCGATATCATGAGGAATGCGCGTGACCAATAACTGGCAATCTGCCAGACCACTGACTCAAACACCTCCCATCCGGAGGTACGCTTCATTCAGCAGTTCCCATCACAGTATACGCTTCATTCAGCGTTCTACAGACTGTTGACATCTAGTGGAAGGCGTAGGAAGTGCAAACAGATCCATATATTACAGGGAATTGAATAGGCGATGAGTTTAATTAACAATGACCAGTCTCAGAATTCTCACTTCCTGTTTGGATTTTTTCTCAGGTTTTTGCACGCCATATGAGTTCTGTTATACTCACAGACATCATTCAAACAATTTTAGAAACTTCAGAGTGTTTTATATCAAATAGTAATAATAATATGCATATATTAGTATCTGGGAAAGAGTAGGAGGCAGTTCACTATGGGCACGCAATTCATCCAAAAGTGAAAATGCTGCCCCCTATATCAAAGAAGTTAAGCATGTCCCAGTTTAGGTCACCTAGTAGTACGAACTTTGAAGATAGATGGGGGGCGATCAATTGACATATGGTGTCCAGGGCACAGTTAGGGGCTGAAGGGAGTCTATAACAAGCGGCAACGGTGAGAGACTTGTTTCTGGAAAGGTGGATTTTGAAAAGTAGAAGCTCAAATTGTTTAGGCACAGACCTGGATAGTATGACAGAACTCTGCAGGCTATCTCTGCAGTAGATTGCAACTCCGCCCCCTTTGGCAGTTCTATCTTGTCGGAAATGTTATAGTTAGGGATGGAAATTTCAGGATTTTTGGTGGCCTTCCTAAGCATGGATTTAGACATGGCTAGGACATCCGGGTTGGCAGAGTTTGCTAAAGCAGTGAATAAAACATAAAACATTGGCTCATGCATGAAACCAATGCTTTTACAGTTACAGAAGTAAAAAAATGAGAGCGCCTGGGGAAGGGACTGATGCTGGTGGCTCCAGGGCCTGGGTTAACCCCTACATCACCAGAGGAACAGAGGAGGAGTAGGATAAGAGTACGGCTAAATGCTAAAAGAACTGGTAGTCTAGTGCGTTCGGAACAGAGAGTAAAAGGAGCAGGTTTCTGGGCACGGAAGAATAGATTCAAGGCATAATGTACAGACAAGGGTATGGTAGGATGTGAGTACAGTGGAGTACAGTAAGCCTAGGCATCGAGTGACGATGAGAGAGGTTTTGTCTCCAGAGGCACCATTTAAGCCAGGTGCGGTCACCGCATGTGTGGGGTGTGGAACATATGAGCTAGCTAAGTCATATTGAGCAGGGTTGGAGGTTCTACAGTGAAATAAGACAAAAAATACTAACCAAAACAGCAATAGACAAGGCATATTTACATTAGAGAGAGGCATGTGTAGCCGAGTGATCATAGGGTCCAGTGAGTAGCTAGGCGAGCTGGAGTCACAGCTAGCAGGCCGGCTTTTGTTACTTCTAGATTAGACTACTGCAATGCTCTACTTTCCGGCTACCCGGATAAAGCACTAAATAGTTAGTGCTAAATACGGCTGCTAGAATCCTGACTAGAACCCAAAAATTTGATCATATTACTCCAGTGCTGGCCTCCCTACACTGGCTTCCTGTTAAGGCAAGGGCTGATTTCAAGGTTTTACTGCTAACCTACAAAGCATTACATGGGCTTGCTCCTACCTATCCTTCCGATTTGGTCCTGCCGTACATACCTACACGTACGCTACGGTCACAAGGCGCAGGCCTCCTAATTGTCCCTAGAATTTCTAAGCAAACAGCTGGAGGCAGGGCTTTCTCCCATAGAGCTCCATTTTTATGGAATGGTCTGCCTACCCATGTGAGAGACGCAGACTCGGTCTCAACCTTTAAGTCTTTACTGAAGACTCAACTCTTCAGTAGGTCATATGATTGAGTGTAGTCTGGCCCAGGAGTGTGAAGGTGAACGAACCGCCCTTGCTGTCTCTGCCTGGCCGGTTCCCCTCTCTCCACTGGGATTCTCTGCCTCTAACCCTATTACAGGGGCTGAGTCACTGGCTTACTGGTGCTCTTCCATGCCGTCCCTAGGAGGGGTGCGTCACTTGAGTGGGTTGAGTCGCTGAGGTGGTCTTCCTGTCCCGGTTGGTGCCCCCCCTTGGGTTGTGCCGTGGCGGAGATCTTTGTGGGCTATACTCGTCCTTGTCCCAGGATGTTAAGTTGGTGGTTGAAGTATCCCTCTAGTGGTGTGGGGGCTGTGCTTTGGTAAAGTGGGTGGGGTTATATCCTGCCTGTTTGGCCCTGTCCGGGGGTATCATCGGATGGGGCCACGGTGTCTCCTGACCCCTCCTGTCTCAGCCTCCAGTATTTATGCTGCAGTAGTTTATGTGTCTCGGGGCTAGGGTCAGTCTGTTATATCTGGAGTATTTCTCCTGTCTTATCTGGTGTCCTGTGTGAATTTAAGTATGCTCTCTCTAATTCTTTCTTTCTTTCTTTCTTTCTTTCTTTCTTTCTTTCTTTCTTTCTTTCTTTCTTTCTTTCTTTCTTTCTTTCTTTCTTTCTTTCTTTCTTTCTTTCTTTCTTTCTTTCTTTCTCTCTCTCGGAGGACCCGAGCCCTAGGACCATGCCTCAGGACTACCTGGCATGATGACTCCTTGCTGTCCCAAGTCCACCTGGCCGTGCTGCTGCTCCAGTTTCAACTGTTCTGCCTGCGGCTATGGAACCCTGACCTGTTCACCGGACGTGCTACCTGTCCCAGACCTGCTGTTTCCAACTCTCTAGAGACAGCAGGAGCGGTAGAGATACTCTCAATGATCGGCTATGAAAAGCCAACTGACATTTACTCCTGAGGTGCTGACTTGTTGCACCCTCGACAACTACTGTGATTATTATTATTTGACCATGCTGGTCATTTATGAACATCTGAACATCTTGGCCATGTTCTGTTATAATCTCCACCCGGCACATCCAGAAAAGGACTGGCCACCCCTCATTGCCTGGTTCTTCTCTAGGTTTCTTCCTAGGTTTTGGCCTTTCTAGGGAGTTTTTCCTAGCCACCGTGCTTCTACACCTGCATTGCTTGCTGTTTGTGGTTTTAGGCTGGGTTTCTGTACAGCACTTTGATATATCAGCTGATGTAAGAAGGGCTTTATAAATACATTTGATTTGATTTGATGTCTTATTTGTCTGTCTGGTTACAGAATGTTGACCTTTCGTTGCATGGGAATTCCATAATGACAAAGTGTTTTCAATTTGCAATGAGGAACAGTGTTTTACACTGGTAGTTGTAGATATGCATAACACAATGCAATACATGTCCTTTGTGGAACAATGAGGATTCAAGGAGAATGTGAAAAATCATCAGTTTGAGTCATGAAGTGTAAAAGTGACCCGTTGAAAATGGAGTGATCACAGGGGTATAGAATAGTGTGTTTACTATGACTGAAACGAGACATCGTTACAGGGGTCTTTAGTGATCAGGAAAGGATTACAAATCCATCTGCAGGGGCTAGTTAAGAGAAGGTCGTCTTCAAAGGCACCCAGATCAATCTGCTTTCATAAATCCAGCTGATTTAGAAAAAGGCCTATACTCTCCCTGGTCTTCACTACATATTTATACACCACTGCCCATCTCTCGCTTCCACCACATGTTTTCATACGCTTCCCAAATTGTACCCTATTCACTATATAGTGCACTATATTTGACCAGAGCCTATAGGGAATAGGGTGCCATTTTGGACAAAGGCGCCCTCCACTCCCCTGGAAAGCGGTGAATGTGTTTAATGTGACGATTTGATATCGTGGCCCTTTGCCTTTTTCCCCCGAATGACATTTATACCAACAACAATCAGTGAGCATAAAGTGGGAGTTGAATCAATATGTGTTATGAAGTCACTGAGACTGTATTTTGAATGCCAGTGCTGTGGTAGTGTTAGCTTCAAGGTGAATGTAGCCTGTAGTCCATAAGCTTTCGGCTTGTGATCTCTATCTTTAATAGGAATTTCATCCCGTGGTCACGAGTGCATCCTAGCGCAGAATCTATTTGTCTGTGAGTAATGGGTTTGTGTGTGTGTGTGTCTCCATATGACTTTGTTTGTGTTTGTGTTTCTCTATATGTCTTTGTGTGTGTGTGTGTGTGCGTGTGTGTTGGGTGCCTAGACAGTCAATCCCCTACCCCAGGGTTAGGTTTTGGGGCTATGTCTCCATTCTCCTCCTCTCTCCAACAGACCCCCAGACATGACCTTCTGTGACCCCCCCTGACGCACATCAAATATGGGGTCTGGGATCCCTGCCTCCCCCTGCTTTCCCATGCCTCCATTGCTCTATGGTTTGTATGATGTGAATAGGAGATGGTTGAAGGGGGGGGGGGGTTGCTTTCTAAAATTGTGGTGCATATGCTGGCCTGTGTAATGGCCTGGGGGGTCTCTCCCCTGTGAGGACAGAACAAATGAACAATTCATCATCCGCAGCTGTCCGCCCGGACCCAGGTGACTGACTAGCTGACTGACTGAACAAACCCCACCACCACCACAGAAACATGGGTGGCTGGGCTGGGGGTCTCCCCACGACAACATGGGGATTGGAGGTCTGGGGGGGGGTAATCTACGAACATATGCTAATTGTTTTCTTGAACTGGAAAGATTACAGGACCCCACCCCATATCTCCCTGGAGCAAGTGGTGCCATCAATGGAGGCATCTCCCGCTTCTCCTGCTCCTCTTCCATCATAAAGGCTTGTACTTACTGCATCTCTTTGATGTTCTATAGCTCCCTCTTTCTCTCTGTCTATCTCTGAATCAATTTCTTTCTTCCTCACTCTTCCTGTTTCTTTGTCACTCTCTCCTCTATGCCAGATCTGTGTTAATGCACTTTCCATTTATAGTCATTATTTGACACAGTTCACAGATTCTCCCTCTGCCTCCTCACAACCCCAGAATCATCACAGAACAAAGTAATCATGAACTCAAAGTACAATAACATTTTCCCAGAGAAAAGTTGTAATGACGTCTCATCTTTGACCTGTCAAATGTAATCTCTTTGTTAAATTTTAAGTAATTGTCAATGGGATTGCATAAACACAGGTGGTGAACCAGGGTCACATGAATACTTCGTACCAAATGGCATCCTATTCTATATTTAGTGCACTACTTTTTACTAGAGCCCTATGGGCCCTGTTCAAAAGTAATGCACTGAATAGGGAATAGGGTGTTTTTTGTGATACGGATTAATCACAGAATGGAAATGATATCTATTACCTCATGTAGGCCCCCTACCTGAGGCTTTAATAGGTGATAGAGAATGCTTTTCCTGTCTTCTCCACCGTGATCACACCTCTCCCCATACCCCCTTCTACACCCCTCTCCACACCCCCGATCCCAACGTATTCTCACTCACAAATGTGGCATCGATGCCCAAACCGCACCAATGCTACGCTCCCACCTATGGCGAGCTCCGACACTCTCCATCCCCTCCTCAGAGACAGAAGGGAGGCACAGGTCTGGGAGAGAGAGAAGAATAGAAAGAAGGGAGGAAAGAGAGGGACGTATGATGAAGAGGGTGAGAGAAAAAGGCGAGGGACCACATTATGGAACCTCTCGTTCTCACATTAGTATGTTAATGTGTTGTATAGATATGGCTTATGTTTTATGAGTATGTACAGTATAGCCCTACATACGTATTCTGAGTTAGCATACTTTGTGTTTGAGGATTTACACATAGCTTGTGTAGAGTAATATAAATACACATCGATTATACATTTGGATATGCATAACTTAGACATTTTTCAAGCTTTTATAAGCTTTGGTTGTCACACCCTGATCTGTTTCACCTGTCTTGTGCTTGTCTCCACCACCCACCAAGTGTCTCCTATTTTTCCCCATTATCCCCTGTGTATTTATACCTGCATTTTCTGTTTGTCTGTTGCCAGTTCGTCTTTTCTTGTCAGGTCTTACCAGAATGTTTCCCGTTTCTCCTGCTTTCAAGTTCGTTTTTCAGTCTCCCGGATCTAACCTTTCTGCCTGCCCTGACCCTGAGCCTGCCTGCCATTCTGTCCCTGTTTGACCCTGCCTTGGATTACGAACCACTGGCTGCCCTCGACCTGCCCTTTGCCTGCCCCTTTGTATGATAAATATTCTGTGTATTAAACTATCTGCCTTCTGTGTCTGCATCTGGGTCATATCCTGAATCGTGATATAGGTATTGATTATGTTTTCTAAGTTAGAGTTGAGCAGTTTTGTATAGCATGTATTTTTCAATATCAATTATTACGCAGTAATGTATCATGCAACTGCATGGCCTGACTGTGTGTGTGTGTGTGTGTGTGCGTATGTGCATACATAATTGTCTGTCTGTGTGCATGTGTGTCTGTGTGTGAGTGAGAGTCTACATATGTGTGTGTGTGTGTGTGCATGTTTGTGTGTGTGTGTGTGTGTGTAGCGTAGAGTACAGTAGTCCATATAGCGAGCTAATTCCCACCATTATTGTGCTGACCCCTTTTCACACCATAATGACAAAGCGGAAACAGTTTTTTTGACATTTTTGCAAATGCATTACAAATTAAAAACATAAATACCTTATTTACATAAGTATTGCTATGAGACTCTAAATTGAGCTCAGGTGCATCCTGTTTCCATTGATCATCCTTGAGATGTTTCTACAAGTTGTTTGGAGTCCACATGTGGTCAAGTCAGTTGATTGGACATGATTTGGAAAGGCACACAACTGTCTATATAAGGTCCCACAGTTGACAGAGCATGTCAGAGCAAAAACCAAGCCATGAGGTCGAAGGAATTGTCCGTAGAGCTCCAAGACAGGATTGTGTCGAGGCACAGATTTGGGGAAGGGTACAAAACATTTCTGCAGCATTGAAGGTCCCCAAGAACACATGGGCCTCTATCATTTTTAAATTGAAAAAATTTGAAACCACTAAGACTCTTCCTAGAGCTGGCCGCCCCTACACTGATGCATGGTGGTGGCACCATCCCTACACTGATGCATGGTGGTGGAAGCATCATGCTGTTTGTTTGTTTGATTTGGATCTCTTTTAGTTCCCATTTGGACTAATCTTCCAAGAGTCCTTAAACATTCAAATACCATTTATAATACAAACACATTTTCACATATAACACACTATTACAAACATACATAATATACTAACATAATCACCCAATAAATAGTCAATCTAAAAAATATTGATTCTTCATCTACTATAGTCCCACAACATTTCTATGTATTATATTTAAATCGTTTTAAAATAATATTTACATTTATATATTGAAAGGTTTCTGGTTTGCTCTGTTAATTTATTCAATTTCTTTATTGCTCTAAATCGAAATGTTCTTTTGCCTATTTCTCTTTTCTGTCTCTATAATGCATAGATGGTGGACAATCTACTCCTAGTACCTGGTTTTCATTCCCTCATTAGGTGTTTTGTATTTAACCCTCTGTTCCCCCCATGTCATTGTGTGGTATTGTTTGTTTGTAAGTGCTTTTGCACATGTTGACTGGTGCGTGTCGGGTTTTGTACCCAAGTTGTTATTTTGTTGATGCCGTTGGGTTTGGAAATAAACTGCTCCGGCAGTTCGGCTCTCCTGCGTCTGACTTCCCTGCCACCAGTTACACACCACTTACAGAGTGGTACTCAGTGATGTCTTGTGTTGGATTTGCCCCAAACATAACGCTTTGTACTCAGGACAAAAAGTTAATTTCTTTGTCACATTTTTGCTGTTCTTTGGAATATTCTGTACAGGGTTCCTTCTTTTCACTCTATAATTGTGGTTATTAATATGGAGTAACTACAATGCTGTTGATTCACCGTCAGTTTTATCCTATCACAGACATTAATAAACTCTGTGGCCTCATGGTGAAATCCCTGAGTGGTTTCCTTCCTCTCCGACAACTGATTTAGGAAGGACGCCTGTTTCTTTGTAATGACTAGGTGTATTAATATACGATCCAAAGTGTAATTAATAACTCATAGGGATATTCATTGTCTGCTTTTTTTATTTTACCCATCTGCCAGCAGGTGCCCTTCTTTGGAAAACCTCCCTGGTCTTTGTGGTTGAATCTGTGTTTGAAATTCACTGATCGACTGAGGAACCTTGCAATGCACTGTATGTATGGGGTACAGAGATGAGGTAGTCATTCAAAAGAAAGAGAAAGACTCTCCTGCTCCCTTCAGCGACCACACTATAGGATCAGTCTCTCAGTCTCTCACTGATTCCACTGCACTGTAACAGCTTAAAATGTAACACTTAAAGCCCCAGGATGTGTGTGTGTATGTGTGTGTGTGTCAGTCATGTTAACTTCTTGCGACTACAGGGGGTGCTGTTCCGAATTAGCATTTTGTCGTCTCCAAATTAAACTGCCTAGTACTCAATTCTTGCTCGTACAATATGCATATTATTAATTCTATTGGAAAGAAAACACTTTCTAGTTTCATACAAAGTTGGAATGATGTCTGTGGGTGACCCAGAACTCTTTCTACAGCGAAATCCATGACAGACAGTGAAAGGTCTGAGAGCGAAGCTCTGGTTTCAGATCAGTTTTTAAGGTCTCTGTCTATCCTATGGAACGACACGAACTGCACCCGCCTTCCCCTGGATGTCAGTAACCAATGAGAAGTGGAATGGGCCTTCTCCGTAGCTCTCAGAGGTTATAAAAGACCAAGGAGTGAGAGTAGCCCCCCTTTCGACGCTCGCCCTTACGCAGGAAGGGACCTCCGGACGCCATTTTCACAGGCTCGGTTATCAACTTGAAATGTATCCGTCTGTAATTTAATTCGATATAGGACTTAGAAACATCATAAGGTAGTTAATTTAAACCGTTTTATAGGAAATTATATCCGTTTAGTGCGATTTTGAGGAATTTCTTTGTTGTGCACTCTGAAACTTTGGACACGTTTTTGGGTCCCGTTCGATCGTTAGTGGATATTTCGAAGGACAGAGGACATCTATCGACCAAAAGACGTTTATAACATAGAAAGGATACATTGCCCAAGAATATGATGGAAGAACAGCTCATAGTAAGCAATATTTAATATGATAAATTGTTGTTCTGTCGAAATATTTTAAACGCATATTTCGCCATTTTGTTTGGTGTAGCTTCACTTGGCGAACCCTGTATTGAAAAGTAAGGATAATTTTACAAATGTAAATCAGCGGTTGCATTAAGAACTAATTTGTCTTTCGATTCCTGTCAACCCTGTATTTTTTAGTCAAGTATATGATTAGCTTTCAATTAAACTAGATCACTCTGATAGATGACGTCAGACATATTGAGGCTTGATTTCCTAGTATTTTTATTGTGTAACCACGGTTTTGTATGGCTAAATATGCACCTTTTCGAACAAACTGTATATGTATGTTGTAAAATGATGTTACAGGAGTGTCATCGGAAGAATTCTGAGAAGGTTAGTGAAAAAATTAATATCTTTTGGCGATGTTGACGTTATAGCGCTCTTTGGCTGGAATCGATGCTCTGGTAACGTTTGCACATGTAGTATGCTAACTTATCGATTTATTGTGTTTTCGCTGAAAAACGCTTAGAAAATCTGAAATATGGTCTGAAATCACAAGAACTGGGTCTTTCCATTGCTATGCTTTGTCTATTTTTATGAAATGTTTTATGATGAGTAAATTGGTCATACACGTTGCTCTATCTAGTAATTCTAGTCGATTTGTGATGGTCGGTGCAATTGTAAACTGTGATTTCTACCTGAAATATGCACTTTTTTCTAACAAAAACTATCCTATACCATGAATATGTTATCAGACTGTCATCTGATGGTTTTTTTTATAGGTTATTGGCTATCAATATCTTAGTTGAGCCGAATTGGTGATAGCACCTGAAGGAGTAAGAAACTGATGGAGTTAGAATAGTGGTGTATTTTGCTAACGTGTTTAGCTAATAGATTTACATATTTTGTCTTCCCTGTAAAACATTTTAAAAATCTGAAATGGTGGCTTTATTCACAAGATCTGTATCTTTCATCTGGTGTCTTGGACTTGTGATTTAATGATATTTAGATGCTACTATCTACTTGTGAAGCTATGCTAGCTATGCTAATCAGTGTGTGGGGGGTGGGGGGTGATCCCGGATACGGGGTTGAGGTTCGGTAAAGGTTAAAAGCCAGGGAGGCCGGCTCCACTATTTCACATAGCTGTTGCTATGTGTTCATCATCTATGCCCTTTTCCCCTTTATCTCCCCCTCCTTCCCCTCTCCTTCTCTTGTTTACGTCTCATCGATAAGCGGCCACCACAGATGTGGCTTTTTTTTATTCATCTTTCATACTCGAAAGAACATGAGGCCAATTTGACAACATCCTCACTGCCCGGGGCAGCTCCGGGCTATGCATGAAACGGTCTGGCCGGCCAAGCTGAGCACACGATCACACAATAATACCCACAGGAGTAGCTTGTCCTGCATGTGAGTCCCCCGCCCCAGACAGACCTCTCTCTCTCTCTCTCTCTCTCTCTCTCTCTCTCTCTCTCTCTCTCTCTCTCTCTCTCTCTCTCTCTCTCTCTCTCTCTCTCGCTCTCTCGCTCTCTCGCTCTTTCTCTCTCTCTTTCTCCCTCGTAGTCCCTCAGTCTGCCAGCTGCAGAGGCCTTGTGTGATCCAGGGCAGACTACTGTCCTACCACCCATGGTGTTACATGTAGGTGTTTGTGCCAGTGCCTATCAAATCAAATGTTATTTGTCACATGTGATTACTTAGAAGCCCTTAACCAACAATGCCGTTTTAAGAAAATCCCCCCAAAAATAAGAGATAAGAATAACAAATAATTAAAGAGCAGCAGTAAATAACAATAGCGGGGCTATATACAGGGGGTACAGGTACAGAGTCAATGTGCGGGGGCACCGGTGTCGAGGTAGTTGAGGTAATTATGTATATGTAGGTAGAGTTATTAACGTGACTATGCATAGATAATAACAGAGAGTAGCAGCAGTGTGTGTGTGTGGGGGGGGGGGGGGGGGGGATAGTCTGGGTAGCCATTTGATTAGCTGTTCAGGAGTCTTATGGCTTGGGGGTAGAAACTGTTTATAAGCCTCTTGGACCTAGACTTGGCGCTCCGGTACTGCTTGCCATGTGGTAGTAGAGAGAACAGTCTATGACTAGGGTGGCTGGAGTCTGACAATTTTTAGGGCCTTCCTCTGACACCGCCTGGTATAGAGGTCCTGGATGGCAGGAAACTTGGCCCCGGTGATGTACTGGGCCATACGCACTACCCTCCGTAGTGCCTTGCGGTCAGAGGTCGAGCAGTTGCCAAACCAGGCAGTGATACAACACTCCAGGATGCTCTCGATGGTGCAGCTGTTAAACCTTTTGAGGATGTGAGGACCCATCCCAAATCTTTTCAGTCTCCTGAGGGGAATAGGTTTTGTTGTGCCCTCTTCACGACTGCCTTGGTGTGCTTGGACAATGTTAGTTTGTTGGTGATGTGGATGCCAAGGAACTTGAAGCCATTTCGACATAGTACAAATTCGTTCCCAATTAAACTGCCTCGTACTCAATTCTTGCTCGTACAATATGCATATTATTATTACTATTGGATAGAAAACACTCTCTAGTTTCTAAAACCGTTTGAATTATATCTGTGAGTGAAACAGAACTGGACTTAGAGCAATTTTCCTATGTGGATGTGAGAATGCAGAATTCTGCAAGCTGTTCCCAGATCAGTTTATTAATTTGCCTGTCTTCTATTGGTTGAGATGCACTGCATACGCCTTCCCCTGGATGTCAGCGAATAGTGAGACTTGAAATGGAGTCTCTAGGCAGATCTGAAAGGTTATAAATGGCTTGGGAAGGAAAGGTCCGGTCTTTGCCCTCTTCGCTCTGACGCAGGAAGGAGCTTGGCATATCGTACTAGAAGCTCCGGTTATAGCTCTTAGATAATTCCGGGTGTGTTTTTATTCGATATAGGCGTTAAAGACATCATAATGTTGTTATTTTAAACCGAGTTATATCAGTTTATGTCAGTATATTGCGATTTTCGGGTATTTATTTGTGTGGCGTTCTAGGGAGTTGGGTATCTCTGGCTCACATGGCTAATGTTTACTGCTAATTGCAACGTTGAAGACTACATTCTACAACCGAGCAACGATTCTTTTGGACAAAGGACACCTTTCCCAAGATTCTGATGGAAGCACATCAAAAAGTAAGAACTATTTATGCTGTTAATTCGTTGTTCTGTTGAAAAATGTAAAATGCATAAGCCGCCATTAATTTCAGTGCGGTCTCGCTTTAAGTCAATAGGGGGTGCTGTTAGCACTTTGTAATAATTACGTTCCCAAATTAAACTGCCTCGTACTCAATTCTTGCTCGTACAATATGCATATTATTATTACTATTGGATAGAAAACACTCTCTAGTTTCTAAAACCGTTTGAATTATGTCTGTAAGTGAAACAGAACTGGACTTAGAGCAATTCTCCTATGAGGATTTGAAAATGCTGAAATCTGCTCGCTGTTCCCAGACCTGTGGATAACTCTGACTGTCTTCTATTGGTTGAGATGCACTGCATACGCCTTCCCCTGGTTGTTAGCGAATAGGGAGACTTGAAATGGACTCTCTACGTAGTTCCCAAAGTTTATAAATTGATTGGGAACGAGGTGGCTCATTCCTTTCACCTTCGCTCTGGCGCATTGAGGACCTTGGGACGTTCTTTTGGACACATCGGTTATAGATCTTTACGAGGCAGTTTAATTTGGAAACGAATTTGTACTATGTCGAAATGGCACCCCCCTAGTGGCAAGAAGTTAAAGACATCATAATCTTGTTATTTTAAACCGAGTTATATCAGTTTATGTCAGTATATTGCGATTTTCGGGTATTTCATTTTCTGGCGTTGTAGGAAGTTGGGTATCTCTCTCTCGCATGCTATTGTTTACTGCTAATTGCAACGTGGAAGATGACTTTCTCCAACCCAGCAACGATTCTTTTGGACAAAGGACACCTATCCCAAGATTCTGATGAGAGGTCATCAAAAAATAAGAACTATTTATGCTGATAATTCATTGTTCTGTTGAAAAAAGTCAAATGCATAAGACGCCATTACTTGCAGTGTAGCCTTGCTTTATCGCACGCTGTATTGCGCAGTAACGTTAATTTTAAAAATGTAACCCAGCGATTGCATTAAGAACTAATTTGTCTTTCAATTGCTGTGCAACCTGTATTTTTTTAGTCAAGTTTATGAATAGTTTTTGATAAAAATAGGTGCCTTTCCAAGATGGCGCCGGACAGATTGCTTGAGGTTTTGGACACTATTCTCATTGTATAAGCACGATTTGTGCCGCTAAATATGCACATTTTCGAACAAACTCTATTTGTATTGTGTAATATGATGTTATAGGACTGTCATCTGAAGAATTCTGAGCAGGTCAGTGAAAAAATTAATATATTTTGGTGGTTTATACGTTATCGCTATTTTTGGCTTGAATCAATGCTGTTGTGTGGTTTGCTATTGTGGTAAGCTAATATAACGCTATATTGTGTTTTCGCTGTAAAACACTTAGAAAATCTGAAATATTGGCTGGATTCACAAGATCTGTGTCTTTCATTTGCTGTACGCTGTGTATTTTTCAGAAATGTTTTATGATGAGTATTTAGGTAATACACGATGGTCTCTGTAGTTATTCTAGTTGCTTTGGTGAGAGTTGTGATGGTGGCTGCAATGGTAAACTATGATTTATACCTGAAATATGCAAATTTTTCTAACAAAACATATGCTATACAATAAATATGTTATCAGACTGTCATCTGATGAAGTTGTTTCTTGGTTAGTGGCTATTTATATCTTTATTTGGTCGAATTTGTGATAGCTACCTATGCAGGAAAAAAATGGTGGAGTAAAAAAAGTGGTGTCTTTTGCTAACGTGGTTAGCTAATAGATTTACATATTGTGTCTTCCCTGTAAAACATTTTAAAAATCAGAAATGATGGCTGGATTCACAAGATGTGTATCTTTCATCTGGTGTCTTGGACTTGTGATTTAATGATATTTAGATGCTAGTATTTACTTGTGACGCTATGCTAGGCTATGCTAGTCAGCTTTTTTACTGATGGGGGTGCTCCCGGATCCGGGGATTGGGAGGAATTAGAGGTTAACCCCAGGGGACAAAACATAATATTCTAGACTAATGTTAACCCTAGGGGACAAAACGTAATATTCTAGACTAATGTTAACCCCAGGGGACAAAACATAATATTCTAGACTAATGTTAACACCAGGGGACAAAACATAATATTCTAGACTAATGTTAACACCAGGGGACAAAACATAATATTCTAGACTAATGTTAACACCAGGGGACAAAACATAATATTCTAGACTAATGTTAAGCCCAGGGGACAAAACATAATATTCTAGACTAATGTTAACCCCAGGGGACAAAACATAATATTCTAGACTAATGTTAACCCCAGGGGACAATTCATAAAATTCTAGACTAATTTTTACCCCAGGAGTCCAAAATATCATTTTTCTAGCCTTGTCTGGCTAAATTTGTCAGTTACTCTAAAGCTAGTTACAGCATATATACGAGACAAACACATCTTTGCTACATGTTTTCCTGTTCTGAGACATTGAACCCGTAACCATTGTCACTGCCTACATGTTTTCTATATTCCAGCAGACTGCCGTTGTGAGCCACAGTGGGAAGACAGACTTGTTGTATGGAAGACAGGGCTTTGTTCTGGAATGTTTTGTGTTCCATTCTCAGAGTTCCATTGGCTGCCAAGGCATTTACTTTGAAGGTCACCTGCACGACGGCTGGACAACTCTGAATGTGACAGAGCATCTGCATGTTTGGTCTATGTGGGTGTGGGGAATAGCATAGAGTAAACTGTTTTTTTTAGTTGCTTTTGGTCTGCTATTTTTGTCAGTTGTTTGACATAGGACATGGGCACATATGCCAAGGTCTTGGAGAGACTGTTGTAAACACAAAAGTGCATTGAGATGCTTGAACAAAAGATAACTGGGCGTAATAGTGAAGGTTAACCCTTGAGTGGAGTTCTGGTTTGTGGGACCCATTTTCAATGTTTACTAAAAGAAAAATGATACATACAGTATAATATTTTTTTCAACCTGGGGCTTTGCTCATTTTCTGTGAAGAACATGTAAAAGAACACATTTTTATGGAGTGCACACTGTGCAGCCCCTACACATTTATATTACATATGTGGTGTTCGGGACCCGAGGGTAATATAAGTGTGGAAAACTGTGTGTGTAGGTGAAAACAAGTAAACATTTAACAAAAAGGTTTGCTGTGTGCTTTCACTCTGTATTCCTCCTCACTGGCCCTGCGGTTTCAACATAGCACCAAGAACCTGTCTGTCTCCCTGCCTGTCTGCCTGTCTCCTGCTTTTCTTACACAATTTACCCTTTGTAGTATGTGAAACTGCACAATGTCTAGTGGGAACCTGCACAATGTTATTACAGTACATAATTTCAATACATTACTTTGATACATTGTAGAAAATGCTGTATTTTCCCACACTCTACCCCAGCCAGGTGCAAATTGGGGGAGGGACACAACAATGTGTGGCTCCTTACCACAATCAATCAGGCAAATATCATTTTTGCTCAGAGGGCATTTTTGCAGAGAGAGAAGCTAGTGTGGAAGGACTGTCTTCCATTTTGGAAGATGAATAATTTTCAGAATATGAGGATCATGTCTCTGTCAATTCAGAGTCTGACAGTGAGTTGGAAGAAGAGGATGAGATTGACCCTCAGCCAGCCCCAGGACCAGCCCGTCAGCAACCAGCTCATCAGCAGCCTGCAGGAGGAGAAATATGGATGTCAAGAAATTGTGAAATTGAATGATCTTCTTGCCCAGAGAATGAGCCACCCCGCATGGCTGCCAATGTGATAACGATGCAACCAGGGCCGACACGGATGGCGGTTACTCATGTGCAGGACATAAAGTCTTCTTTTGAACTGTTCATCCCAGACACCATCCACTGCACTAATTTGGAGGGAAGGCATGTTTTTGGAGAGAGATGGAAGGAGATGGACAAAACTAATTTACTTGCATACTTTGGTGTTCTTAGCCTTGCTGGTGTTTTCAGATCCAACGGGGAATCCACAGAATTTCCTTGCAACAATGTCTCTGGAAAACATCCACATTATTTGCGGGATTATCCGCTTTGATAAATGAGACACCAGACCAGCTCGGCGGCAGAGAGAAAGTGTGGTCAGGTCAGTATGGGACAAGTGGGTGGACCACCTTCCCCTGTTTTACAACACTGGGCCCAAAGTTACTGTTGATGAGCAGCTTATGCCATTTAGGGGCCGCTGCCCCTTTAGGTAGTACATACCGTCTAAACGCGCAAAATATAGAATCAAGATCTGGGCTGCCTGCGATGGTGCTTCATCATACGTGTGAAACTTGCAAGTTTATACGAGGAAGCCAGATGGAGGATCCACTGAAAATAACTAAGGGATGCGGGTTGTCCTGGACATGACACAGGGACTCCGTGGCCACAACGTCACATGCGATACCTTTTTATGACTTTGCACACGCTGGGACAGGAGCTCCTACTACAGTAAGCTGAAGATGGTAAGAACAGAACAAACAAGCCAGAGCTCCTACTACAGTAAGCTGAAGATGGTAAGAACAGAACAAACAAGCCAGAGCTCCCACTTCAATTCCTCTAAGTTTGTGTTCACTGCCGACACGGCCGTAGTTTCCTACGTGACAAAGAACGCAAAAAGGTGGTACTCATGAGTACGCTGCATAAGGATGGGAGAATCTGTGGCCAGGAACATCAAAAAACAGAAATCATAATGGATTACAATGCCACAAAAGGAGGGGTGGACAATTTATACAAGCTGGTGACTGGCTACAGCTGCTAAATAAGAACCCTACGCTGGCCACTTGTGATATTCTCCAACATCTTGGATATCTTGACATACAATGCGTTTGTCATGGCGTTGAACCCAGATTGGAACAGAGGGAAGCTCCAGAGGAGACGGATCTTTCTCAAGGAGCTTGGCAAGGCATTGGTAAGACCTCAAATCCAGAGGAGGAAACATATCCCAAGGACCCCAGCTTCTGCATCCATTGTGAGGAGGATTCAGGAGGAGGATGCTGGTGCCCCTACCGCCCAACCCACAGAACCAACAACTCCAATACCGGAAGTAAGTGTGAGTGATGTTGTTGCATGTGTGTGTGTCTGACTCTCCTACCTTGGCCTGCTGTAACTATATATGTGAGTGAGTGAGATGTTAGTAAAATTCCTGACTGCAATCATTCTAGATTGCAGTCGGTAGCAACGAGAAAAAGCACTGTGATGTGTGTGGACCCAAGAAGGACAGAAAGACACAGTACACATGCATCAAGTGCAGGAAATACATGTGCAACACGTACACACACAGTAAAACTCGGTTCCTCATGTGGCGTGTATACCGGCCTTAACTTTTATGGCTGCAGGGGCAGTATTGAGTAGCTCTGTTTAAGGTGCCCATTTCAAACGGCCTCGTACTCAATTCTTGCTCGTACAATATGCATATTATTGTTATTATTGGATAGAAAACACTCTCTAGTTTCTATAGCCGTTTGAATTATGTCTCTGAGTGGAACAGAACTCATTCTACAGCACTTTTCCTGATATGGAGTGAGATTTCAGAAATCTTGGCCCCTGCTCCCAGGTCAGTTCATAAGTCCCTGTGAATGCTATGATGCTACAAACACTGCCTACGCCTTCCTCTAGATGTCAGTAAGAGGTGACAATTTGAATGGAGTCGATTGCGCAATCAGGGCCTGTATAAAAGGCCAAAGACCGGATGTACCGTTCTTTTCCTGCTGCGCCTGACGCACGAAGTACGTCGGACCTGCTCTCTTTCCAAGCTTGGGTTTAGCCAGTAATATTTCGCCGGTCATGTTTTTACTCGTTATAGGTGTTAAAAACATCATAAGGTAGTTAATTTAAACCGTTTTATAGCAATTTATATCCGTTTAGTGCGATTTTGAGGCATTGCTTTGTGTTGCACTTTGAAGCGCCGGGCACATTTCGGGGTCCCGGTCGAACGTTAGTGGGCATTTCGACGGACAAGAGGACATCTTTCGACCAAAAGAAGATTAGACCCAAGAAAGGATACATTGCCCAAGATTCTGATGGAAGATCACCTCATAGTAAGAAATATTTAAGATGATAAATCGTTGTTCTGTCGAAAAATTTTAAACGCATATTCCGCCATTTTCTTTGGTATAGCTTCGCTTGGCGAACCCTGTATTGCACAGTAAGGATAATTTTAGAAATGTAATTCAGCGATTGCATTAAGAACTAATTTGTCTTTCGATAGCTGTCCAACTTATATTTTTTTAGTCAAGTTTATGAATAGTTATGCATGAGACAAGATCACTGTTAAAGATGGCGCCCGACATTTTCAGGCTAGTTTTGCTAGTATTGTCATTGTATAACCACGGTTTTTTGTGGCTAAATATGCACATTTTCGAACAAACTCTATATGTATGTTGTAATATGATGTTACAGGAGTGTCATCGGAAGAATTCTGAGAAGGTTAGTGAAAAAATTAATATATTTTGGCGATGATTACGTTATCGCTCTCTTTGGCTTGAATCAATGCTCGGGTAACGTTTGCACATGTGGTATGCTAATATAACGATTTATTGTGTTTTCGCTGTAAAACACTTAGAACATCTGAAATATTGTCTGAATTCACAAGATCTGTGTCTTTCCATTGCTGTGAGCTGTGTATTTTTAAGAAATGTTTTATGATTAGTAATTAGGTAATTCTCGTTGCTCTCTGTATTTATTCTAGTCGAGTTGTGATGGTGGGTGCAATTGTAAACTATGATTTATACCTGAAATATGCACATTTTTCTAACAAAACCTATCCTATACAATAAATATGTTATCAGACTGTCATCTGATGAGGTTTTTTCTTGGTTAGTGGCTATCAATATCTTTATTTGGCCGAATTGGTGATAGCACCTGATGGAGTAAGAAACTGATGGAGTTAGAAAAGTGGTGTCTTTTGCTAACGTGGTTAGCTAATAGATTTACATATTTTGTCTTCCCTGTAAAACATTTTAAAAATCTGAAATGGTGGCTTTATTCACAAGATCTGTATCTTTCATTTGGTGTCTTGGACTTGTTAATGTGTGAAAGTTAAATATTAAAAAAAATTTTTTTTTGAATTTCGCGCCCTGCACTTTGAGCTGGATGTTGTCATAGGTGTACCGACCTCGGGTGTGTTCAATGGGGCTCATTTATCATTTCCATAAATTACTGTATGTAAAATTTGTTCAGTTCAAAGCAATAAACATCAGTATTGATGAAAACCTTGTTTAATTTATTTTTGTTCAAGATAAACATGATTTATTCCACCCATGTCTTGATTATAATAGATATTTGTGTCAGATTGTGCGCTACTGGTAAGAAGTCAGGTGCAGGAGAGTGGTGATCAGGCGCATACTTTATTGGCAGAAGTAACAACAGACGGACGCAACTGCGTCAAAAACCTCCAGCCAAATGGCAAAAGTGCAAAGCTCGAAAACAGTCACAATAATGCATAAGTAAACAATAAACACACTCGGGTTCAAAACCAGCCTGGCGCGTAACACGAAACATGTAACAAAACAATTCCACACAAAGACATGGGGGAAACAGAGGGAATATATATGTAGTGTGATTAAGGAATGTAAACCAGGTGTGCTGGGAAACAAGACAAAACAAATGGAACAATGACAAGTGGAGCGGCGATGTCTAGAAGACCGGTGACGTCACCGCCGAACGCCACCCGAACAAGGAGAGGAGCCGACTTCGGCGGAAGTTATTTTTTATAATAGCGCTTTTATTGATAAATGTGATCTAGCAGAGGTATGTATGCTGTCTATAATGCTTGTAATTGGTCAACATCTAAGTATTAAACATTTGTACATAAATTGTTATGGCTGTATTGTTTTAAAAACCCAATAATGTTGTGGGTCCATCAGACCCACGAACATTGGGTGAATAACAAAAACATGAACACCACAGAAGGGTTAAATAAGTATATCCCCACATCCCCCCTGTATATCCCCACATCTACCCTGTATATCCCCACATCCCTCCCTGTATATCCCCACATCCCTCCCTGTATATCCCCACATCCCCCTGTGTATCCCCACATCCCCCCTGTATATCCCCACATCCCTCCCTGTATATCCCCCCCCCCCCCCTGTATATCCCCACATCTACCCTGTATATCCCCACATCCCTCCCTGTATATCCCCACATCCCTCCCTGTATATCCCCACATCCCCCCTGTATATCCCCACATCCCCCCTGTATATCCCCACATCCCTCCCTGTATATTCCCACATCCCTCTCTGTATATTCCCACATCCCTCTCTGTATATCCCCACATCCCTCCCTGTATATCCCCACATCCCTCCCTGTATATCCCCACATCCCTCCCTGTATATTCCCACATCCCTCCCTGTATATCCCCATATTCCCCCCTGTATATCCCCACATCCCCCCCTGTATATCCCCACATCCCTCCCTGTATATCCCCACATCCCTCCCTGTATATCCCCATATTCCCCCCTGTATATCCCCACATCCCCCCCCCTGTATATCCCCACATCCCTCCTTGTATATCCCCACATCCCAACATCCCTCCCTGTATATCCCCACATCCCCCCTGTATATCCCCACATCCCCCCTGTATATCCCCACATCCCTCCCTGTATATCCCCACATCCCCCCTGTATATCCCCACATCCCCCCTGTATATCCCCACATCCCCCCTGTATATCCCCACATCCCCCACCGTATATCCCCACATCTCCACCGTATATTCCCACATCCCTCCCTGTATATCCCCACATCCCAACATCCCTCCCTGTATATCCCCACATCCCCACCGTATATCCCCAAATCCCTCCCTGTATATCCCTCCATCCCTCCCTGTATATCCCCCATATCCTTCCCTTTATAATCCCACATCCCTCCCTCTATATATACCTCCATCCCCCCTGTATATCCCTCTATCCTCCCTCAATATATCCCTCCCTCTATATATACCTCTATCGCTCCCTCTATATATACCTCTATCGCTCCCTCTATATATCCCTCACTCTATATATCCCTCATCCCTCCCTCTATATATCCCTCTATCCCTCCCTCTATATATACCTCCATCCCTCCCTCTATATACCCTCTATCCCTCCCTCTATATATATCTCCATCCCTCCCTCTATATATCCCTCTATCCCTCCCTCTATATATCCCTCCCTCTATATATCCCTCTATCCCTCCCTCTATATATACCTCTATCCCTCCCTCTATATATCCCTCTATCCCTCCCTCTATATATCCCTCTATCCCTCCCTCTATATATCCCTCTATCCCTCCCTCTATATATCCCTCTATCCCTCCCTCTATATATCCCCCTATCCCTCCCTCTATATATACCTCTATCCCTCCCTCTATATATCCCTCTATCCCTCCCTCTATATATACCTCCATCCCTCCCTCTATATATCCCTCATCCCTCCCTCTATATATCCCTCATCCCTCCCTCTATATATCCCCCTATCCCTCCCTCTATATATCCCTCATCCCTCCCTCTATATATCCCTCCATCCCTCCCTCTCTAGCCCTCCATCCCTCCCTCTATATCACTCCATCCCTCCCTCTATATATCCCTCTATCCCTCCCTCTATATCCCTCCATCCCTCCCTCTATATATCCCTCCATCCCTCCCTCTATATCCCTCCATCCCTCCCTCTGTAGCCCTCCATCCCTCCCTCTATATCCCTCATCCCTCCCTCTATATATCCCTCCATCCCTCCCTCTATATATCCCTCTATCCCTCCCTCTATATCCCTCCATCCCTACCTCTATATATCCCTCCATCCCTCCCTCTATATCCCTCCATCCCTCCCTCTGTAGCCCTCCATCCCTCCCTGTATATCCCTCCATCCCTCCCTCTATATATCCCTCCATCCCTCCCTCTATATCCCTCCATCTCTCCCTCTATATATCCCTCCATCCCTCCCTCTATATCCCTCCATCTCTCCCTCTATATATCTCTCCATCCCTCTCTCTATATCCCTCTATCCTTCCTTCCATTCATATCTCTCCATCCCTCCCACTATATACCTCCATTCCTCCCATTATCACACTCTTTCCATCCTCCTGTTCCGTCCCGTGGGAGGAGTGTTGTTTACCATGTAAGAGTGTAATAATATTTCTGAGCTTAGCCAGGCTAGGCCCCAGTCCCCCAGAGGAAGAGTCCATTAAAACAGTAACAATGGATTAATTAGACCTGGGCTCTATGGAGCCGGCTGAGGGGAGGATCCAGCATCCAGGTATGGTCAAAGGGGAGGCATCATCTGACAAAGGCCCATATACAGGCACAGGTCTGTAGGACGCAGGCCCAGGCTGCAACACAGGCCAGATAATTCCTAGGCCCCACGTACAAGGTTATGAGTTACGGTATGTATCCCTGTTTTTGTGAACACGTTCAGCGGCTTCAGATGATGGTGATATTGTTCACCTCCTTCTCTTCCTCACTCTTTGGTTCCCTTTATTCCTATCCCTCTCTCCCTCCTTCTTTCCTTTTCTTTCTTCCTCCTTTCCATCCTTTTCCTTCTCCCCTTCTCTCTCGCTCCCTCTCTCCTCCTCTATCTCTCCCTATCTCTCTTACCTTTGTGACCACCTGCTGAGTGTGTGGCTGGCTATTCTGGTGTCTGCCTGGCCACAGCACGCCAAAGACACACACATTCCATCCCCAGCCCCACAACCCCACTATGGCTAGAGGATCTAACGCCATTTTGAAGTTGCCATGCCGGTAATCTATAAAGGAAGTGAGGAGATGCGAGGAGAGGTGGAGGGGAGGAGGGAGGAGAGGGGGTGCTGGCACAAAGAGAAGATTTCCTTATGAAGGAAGAATACCTGGAACAGAGCCACTAATCTTTGGCTAAGGAGTTTCTAACCCGACGAGCGGCGAGGAGCTGTTGAGTTGTTGGCATAAGGAAAGCCTCAGCTCTACAGTACAATAGGCCTGTCTTTCCTCAAGACGGAGGCTGTGTTTTCAAGTGAGGTTTGCTGAGCTCTGTGGAGGAGACGTGCAGACCGGCTGTTGTGTCAAGACTTCACAAACACAAAGCACAAACACAAAGCACAAACACACACACACACACACACACACACACACACACACACACACACACACACACACACACACACACACACACACACACACACACACACACACACACACACACACACACACACACACACACACACACACACACTACCCATGCCAACAACATCTACAGCATCATTGTGCTTTCATACAGACACACACACATGCCACTACTCTGTGTTACTCCACTGAACTAAAGGCCTATGCATTCACTCAGGGAGCTAATGCAAGTCTTATGGTCCCAGGCGTACGTCGTTGACCGTATCAGGTATCTGTATAGCGTGTTTCACCGAACCACATCTGTACATTTGCATAAAAACGTGTATCAGTACATTGTTTTACTGTGAGGTGTAATTGTATTGGGCAATGTGTCTCTGAGAGACAGATCAGGGCCTCAACAATGCCTCCAATCACCACCCTGTCTATCAATAAGACAGAATCAGATCAGGCATCTTCTCTCCTCTGCGCCTCTCCTCTGCTCCTCCTTATCCTCCTCTCTTCTCCTCTCCTCTACTCGTCTCCTCCTCTGCTGCTCCTCTCCTCTGCTTTCGTCTTCTCCTCTCCTCTTCTCCTCTCCTCTGTTCCTCTTCCCCCCCCCACCTCCTGTCCTCTGCTGTATTATCCTCTGCTCCTCCTCTCCTCTCCTCCTCTGCTCCTCTCTTCTGCTCCTCCTCTCCTCCTCTCCTCCTCTGCTCCTCTCCTCCTCTCCTCCTCTCCACTGCTGATCTCCTCTGCTCATCTCCTCTGCTCATCTCCACTGCTCATTTCCTCTGGTCCTCTCCTCTGCTCTCCTCTGCTCTTCTCCTCAGCTCTCCTCTGCTCCTCTCCACTTCTCATCTCCTCTGCTCATCTCCTCTGCTCATCTCCACTGCTCATTTCCTCTGGTCCTCTCCTCTGCTCTCCTCTGCTCCTCTCCTCAGCTCTCCTCTGCTCATCTCCTCTGCTCATCTCCACTGCTAATTTCCTCTGCTCCTCTCCTCAGCTCTCCTCTGCTCCTCTCCACTGCTCATCTCCTCTGCTCATCTCCTCTGCTCATCTCCACTGCTCATTTCCTCTGCTAATTTCCTCTGCTCCTCTCCTCTGCTCTCCTCTGCTCCTCTTCTAAGCTCTCCTCTGCTCCTCTCCTCTGCTCCTCTCCTCTGCTCTCCTGTCTCAGAATTGTCAGCATCAGACCCAGGGGTTGTTTGTCTCTCCAGAGTCCCTGGTCCTACGTTGTTCTCCCTGTCATTCTCCCCTCGGACGCCTGGAGGATCAGACAGCTCTCCCGACTCCAGGAGCCTCAAAATGAGAATGCATCACGCCTATAACCGACAGGCCAGTGTGGAGAGAGGAGGGGTAGAGAGACAGGGATAGAAAAAGGGTGAGAGGTTGGGGTAGGGGGAAGGAGAGTGGATGAGAGACAGAGAGAAGTTTAGAGGGCACCTGGGGTTATCTATGGGTAACACACTTGTAGCGCTGATCTGTCTCCTTACCCATTTGTCTAGTCTACACCACTGGATTGGGAAATGTAGATTAGCCTGTCTGGTGTGGAATGTAAGGACTACCAATGATAGGATGAAGGAGCGTAAGTGGGAGAGATGCAACTCCTGTGATGTGTTATAATAGAGGAAAGGGAGGGAGGGAGACGTGTAAATATGAAGAAAAAATATACAATTTATACAAAAAAATGCAGAAAGAAGATAATTCAATCTGTGTGACTTTGCACAAAAAGAGTTGAGACAGTGATCCTCTAAAACACTTTAGAGTTTGTCAGGAGAACAAAGGAGAAGGGATACCCCTTATCCCTGCAATATAAATGTCTAAAATATTGTTAATAAGCTGCTGAGAGAGAGAGAGTGCCCGAGACCACATGGGGATGAAAAGGCTGCCTACATGAAGGTACCTGCCAGGGCCTTCCTGACAGGGCCCCAGCTAACGAATGAGTAGAAAGCCACTCCAATCAATCACACAGGATTTATCTGTGCCCTGAGTAGAGGTGAGGTCTGGTATGGGGTGACCACGACTGTCAGGCTCGCCCGAGCCACCGCCAAGAAACTGTCGTAGCGTTTCAATGAGCGGCGTATTAATGGGAAAGACTGCATGCTCCTGCTCATTCCCCCGGGTGGGGGGCAGGCAGACAGGCCAAGCAGTGACAGTGTGTGTGTGTGTGTGTCATACACAAAAAGCAAAAGGCTAATTTTGAGGTGAGGTAGAGTGTAGCACAGTGATCTAATGAATGGAGTACGTAGTAATTAATCAGTGTCCACCAGGATTACAACAAACTTCCGTTCCAGCTAATAGACTAATAATGAAAACCCTTTCATGAAACCTGAAATTACACTGATGGTTGGAATAACCAGTGACAACCTGTTAGGATTGCTCTCTCTTTTTGTGGAAGAAAAAATAAGAAATTGAAAATGTGTGGGTGAAACGGGACCTGGTTCATTCAGAGATAATTCTCCTGTTCAGACAGTAGCTGCTCTGTTCTGTTCCAGCCTGGAAGTGTGCATCCCCAATGGCACCCTATTGCCAATACAGAGCATAACGTTTTACAAGAAACCGATAGGCCCTGGTCAAAAGTAGTACACTATATAGGGTGCCATTTGGGACACAGACCAAGGAAGTTCACATGAGGTCCTAACTCAACTCCCCAACCAATGAGAAATCTCTACTTGTGTCAGGTGGCCTCTATCCAGCCCTGAATCTTTCATTTTGATTGGCTGCCAGGACCTAGACTGGGGTCAATGTGCTGTTGACTCTTGATATATTCAATAGCTTGGGACTGTTCGAAGCATGCAGACAGCTGGAGCTATTAAAACATATTTTGTTTATCATATGTGTATTTACACTGAACAAAAATATAAATGCAACATGTAAAGTGTTGGTCCCATGTTTCATGAGATGAAATAAAAGATCCCAGAAATGTTCCATATGCACAAAAAGCTTATTTCTCTCAAATGTTTTGCACAAATTTGTTTAGATACATGCTTGTGAGCATTTGTTCCTGTTCTGAGTTCCCTATGTATTCACTCAACACAATACCACAGATGTGTCACATTTTGATGGAGCATGCAACTGGCATGCTGACTGCAGTAATGTCCACCAGAACTGTTGCCAGAAAATGTAATGTTAATTTCTCTACCATAAGCCGCCTCCAACATCATTTTAGAGAATTTGGCAGTGCATCCAACCGGCCTCACAACTGCAGATCACATGTAATCACACCAGCCCAGGAGTGACAAGACTGTGCAAAGCTGTCATCAAAGCAAAGGGTGACTACTTTGAAGAATTTGAAATATGAAATGTATTTTGATTTGTTTTTTGGTTACTACATGATTTATTTCATTGTTTTGATGTTTTCACTATTATTTATACAATGTAGAAAATAGTAAAATAATGAAAAACCCTTGAATGAGTAGGTGTGTCCAAACTCTTGAATGGTACTGTAGATTAGGGCCTAATGAATTCATTTCAATTGAGTGATTTCCTTCTATGAACTGTAACTAAATAAAATATTTGAAATTGTTGCATGTTGCGTTTATATTTTTGTTCAGTATTGTTTGCTTATAAAACATATACCGGACACGGTGAACTGCACTTAGCCAGTGGGCACTTGGCAGGCGTTGACTGCACATCAAAACTAACCCTCTTAAATGTAGATCACAACATTAGTCCCACAGGTGCCAGATCTAGCTGTGCGAGAGACTGCATCAACTACTTTTGGTCAAAAGTAGTGCACTACATATGGAATAGGGTGCAATTTGGGACGCATGCCATGGCTGCTGCTTCCTGCCTGCGTCCCCCTGCATCGGCATGTGTCCTGAGCCAAATCACTCGTTCAAACAGAATCTGTCCTCTTGATCAAAGCCACATCCGTCATCCATCCATCCCACTGGTCAAAAGACAGCTGCCCAAATAAACCAGTGGATAAATATTCTGTTACATGCTGACCCATACACTGATTAGCAAACACTTTTCCTCTTCAAATGTCCTTTTCAGCATCTCTCTGGGCTGAGGCTGACAGCATTATAAAATACACAGTGGTGGAGATGTCCTGCTCTGATCGAAAAAAGACCTTGCAGAATTGCTTTTGGTCTCAGAGACTGCATACTTAATGTTACCCTAGTCCCTATTTAGTGCACTACTTTTGACCAGGGCCCGTAGGGCCCATAGGGTTCCAGGGTTACATTTGGGACATAGCCCTGCTCTTGTTGTCAGAGAATCACATAGAGACATTGGAGGACATAACTGTTTCATGTGTTGTCAATGTAAGTAGAGTGAAGTATTTACACTGAACACGTAAAAGCAACAAAAATAAACAAATATGGCGGTTCTTCCATCAACCCCCTCACTTACTCCATTGAAAATCAACAGGACTGTGTCATAGCTACAGAAACCTTCATCAATGGGACTTCTTTGACGACTCAAGCCTACAGTATTCCCCCTCTCCTCCTCTCCCTCTGAAACAAACAAACCAAGAGAGGAGAGGAACAGCTGTCCATACTGCTGCTGGTGAGAAGTGACCAGGTAAAGTCAATCATTGGGTAGACAGAGAGAGAGAAAGAGAGAGAGAGAGCAAGAGAGTGAGCAAGAGAGAGAGAGTTGCAGAGAAAGTGAGAGGCGGAGAGAGCCATCGGGGGAGGGAGGCAGAGAGAGATGCAGAGAGAGAGAGATAGAAAGAGAGAATGCAGATAGCCAGAGAGAGAGAGAGAGAGAGAGAGATGCAGAGAGCCAGAGCTAGAGAGAGAGAGAGAGAGAGAGAGAGAGAGAGAGAATAACTTTGTCCAAAATGGAACCCTGTTCCCTTTACAGTCCAGTACTTTAAACCACGGCCCACTGTTCAAAAGTGGTGCACTATATAGGGAATAGGGTGCCATTTGGGATGCATTAAATGATATCAGAGAGAGGATTATTGGTTTGGGTGCCTTCTAGTTCCCTTGGTTGTTTTGCTGTGTGTCAGGTGGCGTCCCGTCGGCAAGGCTGCCAGATCTCGCCAGCCACATAGGAAGACTTCACTCACTGGACATTGACAGTCACAGATAAGAGCTCAGAGGGACCGAGAGAGAGGGAGGAACAGAGGGAGAGAGAGAGAGGAGGAGAGTGGACCTTGACCTACCCCCTAACCCCTCATCCTCAGGTCCCTCTCTTCCCCAAAAAAGACATTTGGTGATTGTGGGCTATACTCGGCCTTGTCTCAGGATTGTAAGTTGGTGGTTGAAGATATCCCTCTAGTGGTGCGGGGGCTGTGCTTTGGCAAAGTGGGTGGGGTTATATCCTTCCTGTTTGGCCCTGTCCGGGGGTTTCTTCGGATGGGGCCACAGTGTCTCCTGACCGCTCCTGTCTCAGCCTCCAGTATTTATGCTGCAGTAGTTTATGTGTCGGGGGGCTAGGGTCAGTTGGTTATACCTGGAGTACTTCTCCTGTCTTATCCAGTGTCCTGTGTGAATTTAAGTATGCTCTCTCTAATTCTCTCGTTCTCTCTTTCTCTCTGAGAACCTGAGCCCTAGGACCATACGTCAGGACTACCGGGCATGATGACTCCTTGCTGTCCCCAGTCCGCCTGGCCTTGCTGCTATTCCAGTTTCAACTGTTCTGCCTGCGGTTATGGAACCCCTACCTGTCCCAGACCTGCTGTTTTCAACTCTTAATGATCGGCTATGAAAAGCCAACTGAGATTTATTCCTGATTATTATTTGACCATGCTTGTCACTTATGAACATTTTTGAACATCTTGGCATAGTTCTGTTATCTCCACCCGGCACAGCCAGAAGAGGACTGGCCACCCCTCATAGCCTGGTTCCTCTTTAGGTTTCTTCCTAGGTTTTGGCCTTTCTAGGGAGTTTTTCCTAGCCACCGTGCTTCTACACCTGCATTACTAGCTGTTTGGGGTTTTAGGCTGGGTTTCTGTACAGCACTTCGAGATATTAGCTGATGTACGAAGGGCTATATAAAATAAAATTGATTGATTGATTGATTGATTGGGTGGTTCTACGAGTGCAACTTTGGAGATGTCTGCCCCTGAAGTGGTTTGGGGTGATGGTAATGTGGTTATGTGGTCCATGTGGTAATGTGGTTATGTGGTCGATGTGGCCATGTGGTCATGTGGTCGATGTGGCCATGTAGTCATGTAGTCATGTGGTCGATGTGTTGGTGAGCGTGATGTAAAGATGTGATCTCTGTCCTTCAGAGAACTTCAGACAGACAGACAGACAGACAGACAGACAGACAGACAGACAGACAGACAGACAGACAGACAGACAGACAGACAGACAGACAGACAGACAGACAGACAGACAGACAGACAGACAGACAGACAGACAGACAGACAGACAGACAGACAGACAGACAGACAGACAGACAGACAGACAGACAGACAGACAGAGGTTGCTTGGTTAACGCTTTGTTGATCTCAATGTTGATGCAACTTTGTTCACACATTAGAAATGAATAAATGAACTAATTGATGTGTCATTCTGTAATTCCATGTACATGCCTGAACAGACTCTTTTTGTCATTTCCAAGCAATCTAGATACACTCTTGACATTTCACAAATGCATCTTGGAAGCCAAAGTCAGAATCGTCTTTCAGCCCCAGTGATCATCCAGACATATGGAAAGGAGATGAGAGGAGAGGGGAGGATTGCTGACTCTGTACCCAGGGGAAGGGCCACAAGGGCAGGCTGAAGACTCCAGAACATGTCCCTGGTTTCATCTGTGAGGAGCCTGGTGGGCTACAGTTGTGATGGGATCCAGATTGGGGAGAGTGTCACCGTGGAATTCAGAGAGGAAATCAATAGGGGCTGGTCTCCACCAGCCAAGTCCACCCACATGAATCTTGGTTCAGCAGAATCTAACCCAGGCCCTCCCAGTTTAGCCCAGCTGAGTGTATGCAGGCCTCGCAGCCTTGTCCAACCCAGCCCAGCCCATCCAGCTTTGGTTCAGTCAAACCCTGGTTCTACCGTGGTGGGTCTGGTCTTCAGTCCAACACTCCCAAGCCTCTAGAACAACATACCATCAATAACTGGCTGTCACATGTGGAGAAACCCTGGGGATTGGCTTGAGCAAGTTTGAATCTTCTCATCCCAGGATTGATGATGCTAGGAATCTGCATTTACTATCGTAAGCTGTACTTTGTCGATTTGTGATGTAATTTATTGTAATTTATTGTTGTTAGTATTTATTTAATGTTGAAGAGTCTATAAGGTACCCAAAGTAAATATTTTGTCTTTGTTCAGGCTTGCAGATTGGTCTGAAACCTGGTCTCAGGAAAAAAATGGGGCATGCCATTGAATCAAATCTGTAAGATACTCTTAGTTAATTGCACTCCTCTTGATTTGACTGAAGAATGCATATGGTCCCTCAGGATGATTGTGTTGGGGGGAAATGACTCTATCCTGTCACAACACGCTGTCGACAGACAATGACAACTACAGGAAGGTAGAGAATCGTGAAATGTTCAAGCAAGAGGTTGACGAGATACAGACATGAAAATGTGTCACCTACACCCACAGAAACCAGGGAAGAAAGACCCGTGAGAAAAAATACTCCTTTAATTAATCTGGCATCAATCTCTCCACTATTTACTATCTATCACGGCCGTCAAAAGGAGGAGACCAAAGCGCAGCGTGGTTAGCGTACATATTCCTTTTATTTAGCATTACGCCGACAAAAACAATACAAAAACAACCGTGAAGCTTAAGGCTATAGTGCCACAAACAAAGACAACTTCCCACAGGAGGGAAAGGAGGGAAAAGGGCTACCTAAGTATGGTTCCCAATCAGAGACAACGATAGACAGCTGTCCCTGATTGAGAACCATACCCGGCCAAAACATAGAAATACAAAATATAGGGGATAGGGGAGGGTCTGGGTGGGCATGTATCTGCGGTGGAGGCTCAGGTGCGGGACGCAGACCCCGCTCCACCACTGGCTCACCTCACTTTGGTGGCACCTCTGGTGCGGGGACCCTCGCTGCGGGCCCCGGACTGGGCACCCTCGCTGCGGGCACCGGACTGGAGGCCGTAGCTTGGGGCCACGGACTGGGGGCCGTCGCTAGAGGCTCCGGACTGGGGGCCGTCGCTGGAGGCTCCGGACAGGGGGCCATCTCTGGAGGCTTCTTGCCATGGATCATCACTGGAGGCTTCTTGCCATGGATCATCACTGGAGGCTTCGTACCATGGATCATTCTGGAGGATTCTTGCCATGGATCATCACTAGAGGCTTCGTGCCATGGATCATCACTGGAGGCTTCGTGCCATGGATCATCCCTGGAGGATTCGTGCTATGGATCATCACTGGAGGCTTCTTGCCATGGATCATCACTGGAGGCTTCGTGCCATGGATCATCACTGGAGGCTTCGTGCCATGGATCATCACTGGAGGCTTCGTTCCATGGATCATCACTGGAGGCGTCTTGCCATGGATCATCACTGGAGGCTGCTTGCCATGGATCATCCCTGGAGGCTTCGTACCATAGATCATCGCTGGAGGCTTCTTGCCATGGATCATCCCTGGAGGCTTCTTGCCATGGATCATCACTGGAGGCTTCTTGCCATGGATCATTACTGGAGGATTCGTGCCATGGATCATCACTGGATGCTTCTTGCCATGGATCATCACTGGAGGCTTCGTACCATGGATAATCACTGGAGGCTTCTTGCCATGGATCATCACTGGAGGCTTTGTGCCATGGATCATCACTGAAGGCTTCTTGCCATGGATCATCACTGGAGGCTTCGTGCAATGGATCATCACTGGCGGCTTCTTGCCATGGATCATCACTGGAGGCTTCGTGCCATGGATCATCACTGGAGGCTTCGTGCCATGGATCATCACTGGAGGCTTCTTGCCATGGATCATCAATGGAGGCTTCATACCATGGATCATCACTGGAGGCTTCGTGCCATGGATCATCAGTGGAGGCTTCGTGCCATGGATCATCACTGGAGGCTTCGTGCAATGGATCATCACTGGAGGCTTCGTGCCATGGATCATCACTGGAGGCTTCGTGCCATGGATCATCACTGGAGGCTTCATGCCATGGATTATCAATGGAGGCTTCGTGCCATGGATCATCACTGGAGGCTTCTTGCCATGGATCATCACTGGAGGCTTCTTGCCATGGATCATCACTGGAGGCTTCGTACCATGGATCATCACTGGAGGCTTCTTGCCATGGATCATCCTTGGAGGCTTCTTGCCATGGATCATCAATGGAGGCTTCGTGCCATAGATCATCACTGGAGGCTTCGTGCCATGGATCATCACTGGAGGCTTCTTGCCATGGATCATCACTGGAGGCTTCTTGCCATGGATCATCACTGGAGGCTTCTTGCCATGGATCATCACTGGAGGCTTCTTGCCATGGATCATCCCTGGAGGCTTCTTGCCATGGATCATCAATGGAGGCTTCGTGCCATAGATCATCACTGGAGGCTTCGTGCCATGGATCATCACTGGAGGCTTCTTGCCATGGATCATCACTTGAGGCTTCTTGCCATGGATCCTAGCTGGATGCTCACCCTAGCCCGGCAGATGCGGGGAGCTGGGATGTAGCGCTCCGGGCTGTGAACGCGCACTGGAGACACTTGTATGTTAGTCAAGTCAACGGGCGTGTTTTTCCCATACTCCTTTTGCTATTCTCTTTTTGATAGTCTTTCCGGTTTTGACCTCTGCCTGACTCTGGACTACTTTCCCGCCTGCCTGATCATCCTGCCTGCCCTGACCTTGATTCTGCCTGCCCTTCGGTACCTTTTGGATTCTGAACTGGTTTTGACCCTTTTGCCTGTCCATGACCATTATCTTGCCTTAGCCTATTGGATTAATACATATTCCAACCATCTACCTCCTGTATCTGCATCTGAGTCTAGCCTTGTGTCATGATAGTACGAACTGGCCATGACAGACCCAGCAGACTTGGACCAGCTCCGCCACACTGTCTCCCTACAAGGAGCCACCATTGGGAGACATCAGGAGTTGTTACAGGGCCTTTTGGAAGGGCTCAGTTCCTTGACGGAACGCCACGACCATGGGTTATTTATTATGGAGCAAATCAGGGAGTTAGCCCAGTAATTTTTTCCCTATCTGTGGTGAGTTGGTACAGCCTATCCCGACTCCCCATGAACCCCGCTTACCTCTTCCGGAGCGATATTCGGGGAATCCTGGTACCTGCCGGGGTTTTCTTTCTCAGTGCTCGTTTATTTTTGAGCTACAGCCATCTTCCTTTTCTTCAGACCGATCGAAGATAGCGTATATAATTAAGCTAATGTTGGGAAGGGCACTCTCCTGGGCTATGGCAGTTTGGGAACAACAATCTGCCATTTGCGGTCATTTGGAGGAATTCATGGCAGAGGTGAGAAAAGTTTTTGAGTCTCCGGTATCCGGGAGAAAGACGGACAGCAAACTGTTTGACTTACGTCAAAACTCCCGTAGTGTGGCAGACTACGCGGTGGACCTTCGCACGTAGGCCGCCGAGAGTGCCTGGAATCCGGAGTCTCTTTTCGATACTTTTCTGCACGGATTATGTGAGGAGGTAAAGGATGAGTTAGCTGCTCTGAGGAGGTTAAGGATGAGCTAGCTGCTCTGAGGGGGTAAAGGATGAGCTAGCTGCTCTGAGGAGGTAAAGGATGAGCAAGCTGCTCTGAGGGGGTAAAGGATGAGCTAGCTGCTCTGAGGAGGTAAAGGATGAGCTAGCTGCTCTGAGGAGGTAAAGGATGAGCTAGCTGCTCTGAGGAGGTAAAGGATGAGCTAGCTGCTCTGAGGAGGTAAAGGATGAGCTAGCTGCTCTGAGGAGGTAAAGGATGGGCTAGCTGCTCTGAGGAGGTAAAGGATGAGCTAGCTGCTCTGAGGAGGTAAAGGATGAGCTAGCTGCTCTGAGGAGGTAAAGGATGAGCTAGCTGCTCTGAGGAGGTAAAGGATGAGCTAGCTGCTCTGAGGAGGTAAAGGATGAGCTAGCTGCTCTGAGGAGGTAAAGGATGAGCTAGCTGCTCTGAGGAAGTAAAGAATGAGCTAGCTGCTCTGAGGAGGTAAAGGATGAGTTAGCTGCTCGGGAACTGCCGGTGGACCTCGACTCTCTTATCACCTTAACCGTTTGAACCTCTCCAGGGGGCTACCGTGTTTTCCAAGTTCGGAATGCCTACCACCTGGTTCGGATACGCGAGGGGGATGAGTGGAAAACAGCCTTCAACACAGCCAGTGGACATTATGAGTACCAAGTCATGTCATTCGGACTCACCAACTGTCTTCCAGGCTTTGGTCAATGATTTGCTTCGGGACATGCTAAACCGGTTTGTGTTCGTCTACCTGGACGACATCCTGTTTTTTTCCCGATCTGCCCAAGAACATGTACTCCATGTCAGACAGGTCCTTCAGCGCCTCCTAGAGAACCAATTGTTTGTGAAAGCTGAGAAGTGTGAGTTCCACCGCTCTACTATCACCTTTCTGGGATATGTCATCACTGAGGGAAATGTTCAGATGGATCCTGGAAAGGTGAAAGCAGTGGTGTATTGGCCTCAGCCAACGTCCAGGGTGCAGTTGCAACGGTTTCTTGGTTTTACAAACTTCTACCGCCGTTTCATTCGAGATAACAGCACCCTGGCGGCCCCCCTCTCGGCACTCACCTCTCCCAAGGTACCGTTCAAATGGTCTCCAGCTGTCGACAAAGCCTTTGTGGACCTGAAGCATCTGTTCACAACAGCACCCATCCTCATCCATCCGGACCCCTCGCGTCAATTTGTGGTAGAAGTGGATGCTTCGGATGTTGGAGTGGGGGCCATCCTGTCCCAGCGATCCGCCCAGGACCAGAAGCTTCATCCCTGTGCCTTCCTGTCCCATGATAATTCCCTATGTATTCATTACATATTCCCTATGTATTCCCTATGTATTCCCTATGCATTTCCTATGCATTCCCTATGCATTCCCTATGTATTCCCTATATATGCCCTTCACATTCCCTATGTATTCCCTATGTATTCCCTAGGTATTCCCTAGGGGTTCTGGTCAAAAGTAGTGCACTATGTAGGGAATGGGGTACTGTTTTGGACGCAGACCTCTGTGTCCGTAACGTGCATTTTTCACCATAATAGCATCAGACATCCAATATTTATGCAGGATTAATTTGTTTTAATATGCTAACAATTTAGGAGATTGATTAAGATGTAACATCTTCACTACTCACTCACCAAGGATCACAGATGGGACACAGCCACTGGGACTGATGACAAAATACTTCATGTTGGTGTTCATTCATATTTAAATACTTTAGTCCATAAAGATAAAAAAACACAGTTGTCTTTTTATGTAATTGTGTGGGTAATAGAGTTTGACAGTTACCTTATGTTGATAATCGATCTGTGTGGGTGTGTGTGTGTGTGTGTGTGTTTAGCCTACAGACAGACAGGCCACTCTACCATCCTCTCTCTCTCGTCACCCCGAACTCCCTTAATAAAGTGAATGGATCAATTAAGCAACTAATCTTTGGCCGGCCCACCTTTTTGATGCCGTAAATAAAGTCACTGTTAACATCCCAAAAATAAAAGAGGTTGCTTTGCCTCCTCTCCCAAATGGTTTGGAATAATTTGAGTTTAATTCTGGAGATGGAAGGCAGCCTACTCTCCAACGCTGGCAGTCAGCTTGAAAGCACTCCACCACCAACTTTCCCCCAAAATCTGCTCATTTGAATCAACTAAATGGTTATTAGGCACCCATCCCGTGCCAATACTCTTAACCTAATCACAAGGAAGGTGCTAGTTTGAATGGTTTTATTGTGACAGCTGTGTGTACTTGGGTTGTGCGTGTGTGCATACTGCCAAACTGAGGAAGTGGAAAGGAAGTGTTAATAAGGAAGTGGAGAGGAAGTGTTAATAAGGAAGTGTAAAGGAAGTGTTAATAAGGAAGTGGAAAGGAAGTGTTAATAAGGAAGTGGAAAGGAAGTGTTAATAAGGAAGTGTAAAGGAAGTGTTAATAAGGAAGTGGAAAGGAAGTGTTAATACGGAAGTGGTAAGGAAGTGTTAATAAGGAAGTGGAAAGGAAAGATTAATACGGAAGTGTAAAGGAAGTGGTAATATGGAAGTGGTAAGGAAGTGTTAATAAGGAAGTGGTAAGGAAGTGTTAATAAGGAAGTGGTAAGGAAGTGCTAATACGGAAGTGGTAAGGAAGTGTTAATAAGGAAGTGGTAAGGAAGTGTTAATAAGGAAGTGGTAAGGAAGTGGTAAGGAAGTGTTAATAAGGAAGTGGAAAGGAAGTGTTAATAAGGAAGTGGTAAGGACATGTTAATAAGGAAGTGTAAAGGAAGTGTTAATAAGGAAGTGGTAAGGACGTGTTAATAAGGAAGTGGCAAGGAAGTGTTAATAAGGAAGTGGTAAGGAAGTGTTAATAAGGAAGTGGTAAGGAAGTGTTAATAAGGAAGTGGAAAGGAAGTGTTAATAAGGAAGTGGAAAGGAAGTGTTAATAAGGAAGTGGTAAGAAGTGGTAAATTAAATATTGTTGATCATATAACATGTTATGCCATGACTACATAAAATGAGTCAATTGTCGCTTTTAGTTACACCAAATACCATTACCCTTACATATTTGCGTAAAAAGACAAAGTACATATAAACATAAATGAAATGTTATTGCTCCCACAATATCAAAGTTGAAGAAATAAAGAAGCATTTTCCCTAAGATGTTACTGTCCCTACGTGTGTGTGTGTGTGTGTGTGTGTGTGTGTGTGTGTGTGTGTGTGTGTGTGTGTGTGTGTGTGTATTTGTGTCTGGACATGAGTAGCATAGACCCTCTGGAGATTTGTTTGTTCAAGAGGAGTTGAGGTGTGGCCTTAGTCCAGTGTGTGTGTGTATGTGTGTGTGTGTGTGTGTGTGTGTGTGTGTGTGTGTGTGTGTGTGTGTGTGTGTGTGTGTGTGTGTGTGTGTGTGTGTGTGTGTGTGTGTGTGTGTGTGTGTGTGTGTGTGTGTGTGTGTGGTGTGTGTGTGAGTGTGAGTGTGAGTGTGAGTGTGAGTGTGAGTGTGAGTGTGTGTGTGTGTGTATTTGTGTCTGGACATGGGTAGCATAGACCCTCTGGGGATTTGTTTGTTCAAGAGGAGTTGAGGTGTGGCCTTAGTCCAGCAGAAGACACATCTGGGATCAGGGAAAAGCTGCCGGTAAAAAAAAGTGAGAGGCCTGCCGAGCATGTGGGCAAACATAAAAAGCACTGGATTCAAAGTTAATTTACCAGACATTATTATAGCTGCTTCATATTAAAAGCCCTGTACCAGCAACCCTGTGTTTCTTCTGGGTGTGTGTGTGTGTGTGTGTGTGTGTGTGTGTGTGTGTGTGTGTGTGTGTGTGTGTGTGTGTGTGTGTGTGTGTGTGTGTGTGTGTGTGTGTGTGTGTGTGTGTGTGTGTGTGTGTGTGTGTGTGTACATGCATGTCCGTGCGTTAGTGTGCCTTTGTGCATGCGTAAGAGTGTGTGTGTATTTGTGTGTGTGTTAATTTGTGTGTTTTAGGAGAAGCAGAGCCCGTCTCCTATGTGGTTAATTATGGACTCTTGCTTGCCCAGACATTTTGTCACTTCCTTGCCATGTCAAAGTGGTAAGAGGGGACAGACACAAAGCCAAGTTCTTTACAGCAGCACAGGCCCTCTGTAAGGAAAACATGTTCACTGCTTTTCATTGCAGTTAAGGTGGCAGTGGCACACTGCATGGCTAAACGCAGCCTTTTTTTTTGGCAGTGCTGCCTACAGCAAAAATAATATGTTTCCTTTCTTCACTACAACAAAAGGCCCCTGTGTTTGGCTGCCTGGCTACTATGCCTTTCCTCCCTGTGTATGGCTGCCTGGCTACTATACCTTTTCTGCATGTGTATGGCTGCCTGGCTACTATGCCTTTCTTCCCTGTGTATGGCTGCCTGGCTACTATACCTTTCCTCCCTGTGTATGGCTGCCTGGCTACTATGCCGTTCCTGCATGTGTATGGCTGCCTGGCTACTATGCCTTTCCTCCCTGTGTATGGCTGCCTGGCTACTATGCCTTTCCTGCATGTGCATGGCTGCCTGGCTTCTATGCCTTTCCTGCATGTGCATGGCTGCCTGGCTACTATGCCTTTCCTCCCTGTGTATGGCTGCCTGGCTACTATGCCGTTCCTGCATGTGTATGGCTGCCTGGCTACTATGCCTTTCCTCCCTGTGTATGGCTGCCTGGCTACTATGCCTTTCCTGCATGTGCATGGCTGCCTGGCTTCTATGCCTTTCCTGCATGTGTATGGCTGCCTGGCTACTATGCCTTTCCTCCCTGTGTATGGCTGCCTGGCTACTATGCCTTTCCTCCCTGTGTATGGCTGCCTGGCTACTATACCTTTCCTCCCTGTGTATGGCTGCCTGACTACTATACCTTTTCTGCATGTGTATGGCTGCCTGGCTACTATGCCTTTCTTCCCTGTGTATGGCTGCCTGGCTACTATACCTTTCCTCCCTGTGTATGGCTGCCTGGCTACTATGCCTTTCCTGCATGTGTATGGCTGCCTGGCTACTATGCCTTTCCTCCCTGTGTATGGCTGCCTGGCTACTATGCCTTTCCTCCCTGTGTATGGCTGCCTGGCTACTATGCCTTTCCTGCATGTGTATGGCTGCCTGGCTACTATGCCTTTCTTCCCTGTGTATGGCTGCCTGGCTACAATTCTTTCCTCCCTGTGTATAAATGTTTAAATCTGCTGTGTTCGTGTCGAATTGGACCGATTTACAAGTTTTCTCTCTGAAAAATGTAGTTCATTTAATCTGACTGTCATAATGTTCCATGACTTTGTCCACACAGGGCATCTGAACACACAAAATACATTTTGGTGATTTTCATTACATTTTGGGTGTTTTATTAAACTTTTGAACACCTGTGGTGTTCCCGGTCAATAGAAATTAATGAGTGAGATTACAATTAGTGTATACAATTTAGTTCAGGCACATGCCCATTCATCAGATGGACACACTTCCTCTCCCAGACCCCCACATGCATGTGCGTTCGAGCACACACACACACACACACACACACACACACACACACACACACACACACACACACACACACACACACACACACACACACACACACACACACACATCACTCTCCTTCTTGGCTTCCATGGCAACCCCCACGGGAACCTTTCCCCAATAGAATCTTTCCCCCACGGGAACCACACCTATTGGCATTCTCACAAACAATCGCAACATTGTTTCAAAAATATATAGAACTTTTCTTGCAGCTCTGGTATATAAAGCTTTTTTGAGGCCTTGCTCACATTTCATTCTGTGGCAGCACAATGACCAAACAATGTACTGTATGTGAGACTCATGATCATATCTTTGATCATGACACTGGTGAGGAGGAGAGAGTCCTTGTTAAACTTTGACACAAAGTAGTCTGTGATAAATAGCACAATGTGTTTCATCTGAGTATTTGTTATAGTCAAAATAATCCATACATGATGTTTTTTTTTACTCAAAAACTAGTTGTATGAGCTCAGAACAATGAGGCCTACAGACCATAAATAGCAAATAGAAGTTCAAAACTTGTAATGTTCACAACAACTTAAGTTGATAAAAAGATGTAACACAACATTAGGTGATAACATATGTGTTATTATGGATTTATAATCAGCTATAATGTGGTGGTCATTTTGAACCGGGAACACAGAATTAATTAATATAAAACGAACACAAAAGGAACGTATCCTCTGCAGCAGAGGTAACTCTGGTTTTTCCTTTCCTGTGGCAGTCCTCATGAGAGCCAGTTTCATCATAGTTCTTGATGGTTTTGGGGCCTGCACTTGAGGACCACCACAGGAAAGGAAGACCCTGAGTTCTATAAAACATTTTTGGGGGGGATCTTAAGAGTAAGCTTTTCATTGTAGGCCTACTGTGTACACTGCACTGTATTCTATGTAAATTATTTGATTTTGAATTGATTCTCATATTAAAATAGACAGAATAGTATTAGTATTTTGGGAACTTAAAGCGATAACCTTTTACCGCGTCACTAATCCCTGTTTCCAAAGGGACTTATTCTCGGGGGCCTAATTCCAAAGACCCCTATAACCCGAATGTTGCAGGTCCCGGAATAACCACGCTCCCAAGTTAGGAATCAAAGCCAGGTAATTACAATCATAATGGTTTCAGATAAGATGATTATCACGGCAGCTCCAGGAGATATCCTGTTTTAAATATTTATGAAATAGGATTACAGGTAGAGGCCAAAGTAGTGTTAAAAGGTTTAGGATGACTTAGAGATCAAGAGATGGAATATAATATAAGCATCTCAGCGTGGCAGGGAGATATGAAGATGAAAAAACAGCGTGATAAGGATGGAGGAGTGTGTGTGTGTGTGTGTGTGTGTGTGTGTGTGTGTGTGTGTGTGTGTGTGTGTGTGTGTGTGTGTGTGTGTGTGTGTGTGTGTGTGTGTGTGTGTGTGTGTGTGTGTGTGTGTGTGTGTGTGTGTGAAGGTGCAGGTGCAGGTAGCCTTAGGCCGTGTCTCAGGCTGGTTGAGACTGGGCACAGCACTCCTCTTACACAATATTAGCCTGCAGGAAAGAGTGCAGAGAGGGTCAGGATATTTACGTTTGGACTCACTGTAATCCTGTCATGTAAGAGAGAGAGAGAAGGAGAGATAGAGAGAGATAGAGAGAAGGAGAGAAAGAGAGAGAGAGAGAAAGAGAGAGAGTGAGAGAGAAAGAGAGAGAGAGAGAGAGAGAGAGAGAGAGAGAGAACGAGAGAGAGAGTGATAGAGAGATATCGGGAGTGGGAGAGAGAGATAGAGAGAGAAAGAGAGAAAGAGAGAGAGAGAGAGAAAGAGAGAGAGTGAGAGAGAAAGAGAGAAAGAGAGAAAACGGGAGAGAGAGAGAGAGCGATAGAGAGATATAGGGAGTGGGAGAGAGAGATAGAGAGAGCAAGAGAGAGAGAGACGAGAGAGTGTTGTGAAGAAAAGAGAGAGAGCATGGTTGTATTGACATGTAGAGCGCATGGGGACAGAGGCCACTACCCCACAAGACATGCCACCAGAGGTCTCATCACAGTCCCCAGATCCAGAACAGACTATGGGTGGCGCACAGTACTACAGTACGTAGAGCGATGACTACATTCACACACTTATCAAGACAACATCCCTGGTCATCCCTACTGCCTCTGATCTGGTGGACTCACTAAACACATACTTAGTTTGTAAATTATGTCTGAGTGTTGAACTGTGACCTTGGCTCTCCTTAAATAAATAAAAACATTAAAATTGTGTCGTCTTGTCTGCCTAATGTAAGACATTTTAAATTATTTATAATTTTACTTTCGATACTTAAGTACATTTAAAACCAAATGCTTTTAGACTTTAACTTTAGTAGTATTTTACTGGGTGTCTTTTCCTTTTACTTGAGTCATTTTCTACTTTTACTCAATTATGAAAATTGGGTATTGTTTCCACCACGGCCTGAGGGCACACACTTAGTGTGTTGAGAATTCTGTAATGAATGTTTTGTAATATTTTAAAAATCATATATCCGCCTTTATTTGAATTTTGAATTTGCAGACGTGTTGCTGTGCGTTTTGTTGCTGTGCGTTTTGTTGCCAACCTTACTTTGCTAGCTGACAACTTTACGTTTTTTTCTTTTTACTTTCTAATTACCATTTATATTTTTTGTTTTTCCATCACAACTTTTTTCCCTCATTCAACTTTTTCACTCCGGACGCTTTATCTGGACATGGTTCGTCAGTACTTTCAACAGCCGAAGCTAAGTAGTAACATTAACATGATGTCTTTTAATTGCAGTCGCTGTACTCATAATATACAGGAGAACGATCGCCTTACGGCGAGGATAGCTGTGCTGCAAGCCCAGCTTCAGACGCAATCGTTAGGCAAGGGTAATTTCAGTGTAGGAAAGGAAGAAACAGCGTCTGTGCCACCAGTAAGTACAGATACTAACGTTAGTATAAATCCCCCCGCACAGTCCCCGCAGCCGGACAACTTTCTCATGGCTTCTGGAGGGAAATGCTGTAGGAATGCTCAACTGGTGTCGCTCATTCAGCCGACAGAAACTTTCAACCGGTTTTCCCCATTAAGTAGCGAGTCGGAGTCTGAGGCCGAGTCTTCTCTTGTCTCTACTCCTCCCGTTATGGGGTCTGAGACGCCGAAGGCTCCCACCATTAGCTCTGACAAATTGAAAACCCTAGTCATTGGCGACTCCATTACCCGCAGTATTAGACTTAAAACGAATCACCCAGCGATCATACACTGTTTACCAGGGGGCAGGGCTACCGACGTTAAGGCTAATCTGAAGATGTTGCTGGCTAAAGCTAAAACTGGCGAGTGTAGAGAGTATAGAGATATTGTTATCCACGTCGGCACCAACGATGTTAGGATGAAACAGTCAGAGGTCACCAAGCGCAACATAGCTTCAGCGTGTAAATCAGCTAGAAAGATGTGTCGGCATCGAGTAATTGTCTCTGGCCCCCTCCCAGTTAGGGGGAGTGACGAGCTCTACAGCAGAGTCTCACAACTCAATCGCTGGTTGAAAACTGTTTTCTGCCCCTCCCAAAAGATAGAATTTGTAGATAATTGGCCCTCTTTCTGGGACTCACCCACAAACAGGACCAAGCCTGACCTGCTGAGGAGTGACGGACTCCATCCTAGCTGGAGGGGTGCTCTCATCTTATCTACCAACATAGACAGGGCTCTAACTCCTCTAGCTCCACAATGATATAGGGTGCAGGCCAGGCAGCAGGCTGTTAGCCAGCCTGCCAGCTTAGTGGAGTCTGCCACTAGCACAGTCAGTGTAGTCAGCTCAGCTATCCCCATTGAGACCGTGTCTGTGCCTCGACCTAGGTTGGGCAAAACTAAACATGGCGGTGTTCGCCTTAGCAATCTCATTAGGATAAAGACCTCCTCCATTCCTGCCATTATTGAAAGAGATCGTGATACCTCACATCTCAAAATAGGGTTACTTAATGTTAGATCCCTCACTTCAAAGGCAGTTATAGTCAATGAACTAATCACTGATCACAATCTTGATGTGATTGGCCTGACTGAAACATGGCTTAAGCCTGATGAATTTACTGTGTTAAATGAGGCCTCACCTCCTGGTTACACTAGTGACCATATCCCCCGTGCATCCCGCAAAGGCGGAGGTGTTGCTAACATTTACGATAGCAAATTTCAATTTACAAAAAAGAAAATGACGTTTTCGTCTTTTGAGCTTCTAGTCATGAAATCTATGCAGCCTACTCAATCACTTTTTATAGCTACTGTTTACAGGCCTCCTGGGCCATATACAGCGTTCCTCTCTGAGTTCCCTGAATTCCTATCGGACCTTGTAGTCATAGCAGATAATATTCTAATTTTTGGTGATTTTAATATTCATATGGAAAAGTCCACAGACCCACTCCAAAAGGCTTTCGGAGCCATCATCGACTCAGTGGGTTTTGTCCAACATGTCTCTGGACCTACTCACTGCCACAGTCATACTCTGGACCTAGTTTTGTCCCATGGAATAAATGTTGTAGATCTTAATGTTTTTCCTCATAATCCTGGACTATCGGACCACCATTTTATTACGTTTGAAATCGCAACAAATAATCTGCTCAGACTCCAACCAAGGAGCATCAAAAGTCGTGCTATAAATTCTCAGACAACACAAAAATTCCTTGATGCCCTTCCAGACTCCTTCTGCCTACCCAAGGACGTCAGAGGACAAAAATCAGTTAACCACCTAACTGAGGAACTCAATTTAACCTTGCACAATACCCTAGATGTAGTTGCACCCCTAAAAACGAAAAACATTTGTCATAAGAAACTAGCTCCCTGGTATACAGAAGCTCTGAAACTAGCTCTGAAGCAAGCTTCCAGAAAATTGGAACGGAAATGGCGCCACACCAAACTGGAAGTCTTCCGACTAGCTTGGAAAGACAGTACCGTGCAGTATCGAAGAGCCCTCACTGCTGCTCGATCATCCTACTTTTCCAACTTAATTGAGGAAAATAAGAACAATCCAAAATTAATTTTTGATACTGTTGCAAAGCTAACTAAAAAGCAGCATTCCCCAAGAGAGGATGGCTTTCACTTCAGCAGTAATAAATTCATGAACTTCTTTGAGGAAAAGATCATGATCATTAGAAAGCAAATTACGGACTCCTCTTTAAATATGCGTATTCCTCCAGGGCTTAGCTGTCCTGGATCTGCACAGCTCTGCCAGGGCCTGGGATCGGGAGAGACACTTAAGTGTTTTAGTACTATATCTCTTGACACAATGATGAAAATAATCATGGCCTCTAAACCTTCAAGCTGCATACTGGATCCTATTCCTACTAAACTACTGAAAGAGTTGCTTCCTGTGCTTGGCCCTCCTATGTTGAACATAATAAACGGCTCTCTATCCACCGGATGTGTACCAAACTCACTAAAAGTGGCAGTAATAAAGCCTCTCTTGAAAAAGCCAAACCTTGACCCGGAAAATATAAAAAACTATCGGCCTATATCGAATCTTCCATTCCTCTCAAAAATTTTAGAAAAAGCTGTTGCGCAGCAACTCACTGCCTTCCTGAAGACAAACAATGTATACGAAATGCTTCAGTCTGGTTTTAGACCCCATCATAGCACTGAGACTGCACTTGTGAAGGTGGTAAATGACCTTTTAATGGCGTCAGACCGAGGCTCTGCATCTGTCCTCGTGCTACTAGACCTTAGTGCTGCCTTTGACACCATCGATCACCACATTCTTTTGGAGAGACTGGAAACCCAAATTGGTCTACACGGACAAGTTCTGGCCTGGTTTAGATCTTACCTGTCGGAAAGATATCAGTTTGTCTCTGTGAATGGTTTGTCCTCTGACAAATCAACTGTACATTTCGGTGTTCCTCAAGGTTCCGTTTTAGGACCACTATTGTTTTCACTATATATTTTACCTCTTGGGGATGTTATTCGAAAACATAATGTTAACTTTCACTGCTATGCGGATGACACACAGCTGTACATTTCAATGAAACACGGTGAAGCCCCAAAATTGCCCTCGCTAGAAGCCTGTGTTTCAGACATAAGGAAGTGGATGGCTGAAAACTTTCTACTTTTAAACTCGGACAAAACAGAGATGCTTGTTCTATCTAGGTCCCAAGAAACAAAGAGATCTTCTGTTAAATCTGACAATTAATCTTGATGGTTGTAAAGTCGTCTCAAATAAAACTGTGAAGGACCTCGGCGTTACTCTTGACCCTGATCTCTCTTTTGACGAACATAACAAGACTGTTTCAAGGACAGCTTTTTTCCATCTACGTAACATTGCAAAAATCAGAAATTTTCTGTCCAAAAATGATGCAGAAAAATTAATCCATGCATTTGTTACTTCTAGGCTAAACTACTGCAATGCTCTACTTTCTGGCTACCCGGATAAAGCACTAAATAAACTTCAGTTAGTGCTAAATACGGCTGCTAGAATCCTGACTATAACCAAGAAATTTGATCATATTACTCCAGTGCTAGCTTCCCTACACTGGCTTCCTGTTAAGGCAAGGGCTGATTTCAAGGTTTTACTGTTAACCTATAAAGCGTTACATGGGCTTGCTCCTACCTATCTTTCCGAGTTGGTCCTGCCGTACATACCTACACGTACGCTACGGTCACAAGACGCAGGCCTCCTAATTGTCCCTAGAATTTCTAAGCAAACAGCTGGAGGCAGGGCTTTCTCCTATAGATCTCCATTTTTATGGAATGGTCTGCCTACCCATGTGAGAGACGCAGACTCGGTCTCAACCATTAAGTCTTTACTGAAGACTTATCTCTTCAGTAGGTCATATGATTGAGTGTAGTCTGGCCCAGGAGTGTGAAGGTGAACGGAAAGGCTCTGGAGCAACGAACCGCCCTTGCTGTCTCTGCCTGGCCGGTTCCCCTCCACTGGGATTCTCTACCTCTAACCCTATTACAGGGGCTGAGTCACTGGCTTACTGGTGCTCTTTCATGCCGTCCCTAGGAGGGGTGCGTCACTTGAGTGGGTTGAGTTACTGACGTGATCTTCCTGTCTGGGTTGGCGCCCCCCCTTGGTTTGTGCTGTGGTGGAGATCTTTGTGGGCTATACTCGGCCTTGTCTCAGGATTGTAAGTTGGTGGCTGAAGATATCCCTCCAGTGGTGCGGGGGCTGTGCTTTGGCAAAGTGGGTGGGGTTAAATCCTTCCTGTTTGGCCCTGTCCGGGGGTATCATCGGATGGGGCCACAGTGTCTCCTGACCCCTCCTGTCTCAGCCTCCAGTATTTATGCTGCAGTAGTTTGTGTCAGGGGGCTAGGGCCAGTTGGTTATATCTGGAGTACTTCTCCTGTCTTATCCAGTGTCCTGTGTGAATTTAAGTATGCTCTCTCTAATTCTCTCCTTCTCTCTTTCTTTCTCTCTCTCGGAGGACCTGAGCCCTAGGACCATACGTCAGGACTACTGGGCATGATGACTCCTTGCTGTCCCCAGTCCACCTGGCCTTGCTGCTGTCCCAGTTTCAACTGTTCTGCCTGCAGTTATGGAACCCCTACCTGTCCCAAACCTGCTGTTTTCAACTCTTAATGATCGGCTATGAAAAGCCAACTGACATTTATTCCTGATTATTATTTGACCATGCTTGTCATTTATGAACATTTTGAACATCTTGGCTCTCTCTAATTCTCTCCTTCTCTCTTTCTTTCTCTCTCTCGGAGGAACTGAGCCCTAGGACCATACGTCAAGACTACCGGGCATGATGACTCCTTGCTGTCCCCAGTCCACCTGGCCTTGCTGCTGTCCCAGTTTCAACTGTTCTGCCTGCGGTTATGGAACCCCTACCTGTCCCAGACCTGCTGTTTTCAACTCTTAATTATCGGCTATGAAAAGCCAACTGACATTTATTCCTGATTATTATTTGACCATGCTTGTCATTTATGAACATTTTGAACATCTTGGCCATGTTCTGTTATAATCTCCACCCGGCACAGCCAGAAGAGGACTGGCCACCCCTCATAGCCTGGTTCCTCTCTAGGTTTCTTCCTAGGTTTTGGCCTTTCTAGGGAGTTTTTCCTAGCCACCGTGCTTCTACACCTGCATTGCTTGCTGTTTGGGGTTTTAGGCTGGGTTTCTGTACAGCACTTCGAGATATTAGCTGATGTACGAAGGGCTATATAAAATAAACTTGATTGATTGATTGATTTGGCTGGACCCCAGGAAGAGTAATGGGGATCCATAATAAATACAAATACAAATACTACTTTCACATCCTGGGGAACTACGTGCTGATTGACAGCTGAGGTGAAACGGTTGGAATGAGACAGAAGGTCACAGCACAGCTCCGAGCCACCACTCACCTCCTCACATCTCATCTCCTCCTCTCCTCCCTCCTCTCCTCTGCTCCTCCTCTCCTCTCCGCCCTCCTCTCCTCCCTCCTCTTTTCCGCTCCTCCTCCCTCCTCTCCTCTCCTTTCTCCTCTCCTCATCTCCTCTGCTCCTCCTCTCCTCCCTCCTCTCCTCATCTCCTCTGCTCCTCCTCGCCTCCTCTCCTCATCTCCTCTGCTCCTCCTCGCCTCCTCTCCTCTCCTCCTTCCTATCCTCTCCTCCCTCCTCTCCTCATCTCCTCTGCTCCTCCTCTCCTCTCCTCCTCTCCTCTCCTCTCCTCTCCTCTCCTCTCCTCTCCTCTCCTCTCCTCTCCTCTCCTCTCCTCTCCTCTCCTCTCCTCTCCTCTCCTCATCTCCTCTGCTCTTCCTCTCCTGCCTCCTATCCTCTTCTCCTCCTCTCCTTTCCTCCCTCCTCTCCTCCCTCCTCTCCTCCGCTCCTCCTCTCCTCCCTCCTTTCCTCCCTCCTCTCCTCTCCTCCCTCCTCTCCTCCACTCCTCCTCTCCTCCGTCCTTTTCTCCCTCCTCTCTTCTCCTCCCTCTGCTCCTCTGCTCATCCTCTCCTCCACTACCTCTCCACAGGCACAGTAGGTTAATGTACACTGAAAGTTGAGAACACCACAGGAACTAAACGAGGAAGATAAAATTAGGAAAAATACTTATGGTAGACGAAGACGACAAAAGGATTGTTTTGTTTGTTTGTTTGTGTAGTGTAATCTGAAACCATCACAAAACAATGGAAGTAGAGAACATGCAATCTGCAAGAAAATATACAGCATTGTCTTGCATATTGTACATTATGCATGTCTGACCATTTACTTGTGCTTCGGAGCAGAGAGAAAAAGCATGCAGTCATGTTAAAGAGCCGGAGCTATGGTGGTCCTCATAGAAGAAGAGACAAATATGCAGTTGAAACCGCTGAAACCATGTGCTGTTGACAATGTGCTGTTGACAATGATAAAAGGACAAATAGCTCAAAGGCACATGGACGCTGCCTTGGCTGAAGCTGGAGATAAAATATTCACCTTTTCTTCTTTCTTTTTCTGCTTACAATTTGAGGCACAGATCTAATAAACACAAGCTGTCACCCTATGAGTGTATGTGTGTGTGTCTGTGTGTCTGTGTGTGTGTGTGTGTCTGTGTGTCTGTGTGTGTGTGTGTGTGTGTGTGTGTGTGTGTGTGTGTGTGTGTGTGTGTGTGTGTGTGTGTGTGTGTGTGTGTGTGTCTGTGTCTGTGTGTCTGTGTGTGTGTGTTTGTGTGTCTGTGTGTGTGTGTGTGTGTGTGGCGGGGGGGGGGGGGGGGTGTACTTGCGTGTGTGTTTCAGGAGAGACAGAGAGTGTATCTGAGCTAACTGCAAACTGGCAGACGGCATGTTTTTGCAGCGATCACCACCTAAAGAGCCAGGGTGTATTTCAACACCTGCCCTGGAGCTGTCTGCTCTCAGCCCCCTCATTCCCTCCCTCCTGCCGTTCCTCCCTCCAGTAGGCCTCCAATGACACTCTCTCTCTCCGTCTGGGCCCTGTGCCAAAGGCCTCAGATAACTGTACCTGCTAAGCCACGACAGGCTCCTGGAAACTATCCTCAGCTCCACAGAGGGCGGGAGGCAGGGAGGAAGGGAGGGGGGATTGCTGTAACCTAAGGATCACCCAGTGACATAAACAAATATACTGACACATTCAAACAACCTTTGAGGGATGTATATCTATCCTTTTGATAGACCACCTTGACGACACGTCAGAGTTTACAGTGAATTCTGAAATTTTTAGACCTCTTCCCTTTTTCCACATTTTGTTACATTACAGCCTTATTATAAAATGGATTACTTAAAAAAAATCCTCATCAATCTACACACAATACCCCATAATGACAAAGCCATTGATCATTCTTGAGAGTTTCTAAATATTGATTGGAGTCCGCCTGTGGTAAATTCAATTGATTGGACATGATTTGGAAAGGCACACACCTGTCTATATAAGGTCCCACAACTGACAGTGAATGTCAGAGCAAAAACCAAGCCATGAGGTAGAGTAGATTGTCTGTGGTGCTCCGAGACCAACACATTTCTGCAGCATTGTAGGTCGCCAAGAACACAGTGGCCTCCATCATTCTTCAATGGAAGAAGTTTGGAACCACCAAGACTCTTCCTAGAGCTGTACGTCCGGCCAAACTGAGCAATCGGGGGAGAAGGGCCTTGGTCAAGAAGGTGACCAAGAACCCGATGGTCCCTCTGACAAAGCTCCAGAGTTCCTCTGTGGGGATGGGAGAACCTTCCAGAAGGACAACCATCTTTGCAGCACTCCAGAAATCAGGCCTTTATTGTAGAGTGGCAAGACGGAAGCCACTCCTCAGTAAAAGGCACATGACAGCCTGCTTGGAGTTTGCCAAAAAGGCACCTAAAGACTCTCAGATCATGAGAAACAAGATTCTCTGGTCTGATGAAACCAAGATTACACTCTTTAGCCTGAATGCCAAGCGTCAAGTCTGGAGGAAACCTGGCACCATCCCTACGGTGAAGCATGGTGCTTGCAGCATCATGCTGTGGCAATGTTTTTCAGCGGCAGGGACTGGGAGACTAGTTAGGATCGATGGAAAGATTAACAGAGCAAAGTACATAGAGATCCTTGATGAAAATCTGCTCCAGAACAGGTTTACCTTCCAACAGGACAACACTCCGAAGCACACAGAGACATCTCTGGAGAGACCTGAAAATTGCTGTGCAGCAATGCTCCCATCCAGCCTGACAGAGCTTGATAGGATCTCCAGAAGGAACTGTTTTCATTAAAATTCTGTCCATTACTCTAAGTAACATAATAATAAAATAAAAAAATACATCAATTTAAACTAGAGATGCCTGGGTGGAAGGGGGCCGAGCTACATCAGTGTTTGTCAGACCATGAGACAGTCCAAAAATCAGTCTTCTCACAAAAATGTCTGTAGCTTCCGCAAATGTACAATCTACTCTATGGAAAGGAGAGAATCTCAGGAACACGATGATGTTCTCTGTTTTGCTCTACGGACTCCACAAGTGTCATAGGACTGTTCTGAAAGTAACCCATTCAAATGAATGGAAGTATGGAGGTAGTTTTGTGCCAACAAAATACATGGGTTAAATATGTATTAAAAATAAATATATACTGTAAATATATTTCCTGAGCTTTCTTATATCTCCTAGATACTTCAAAACCTTTTTCCTTGTTATTTCTTTGGAACTGTATTTTTTTGCCATTGTCACGATCGTCTATAGGAGAGAGAGAGGACCAAGGCGCAGCGCGTGAAAAATACATCTTCTCTTTATTATAAGAAGGAAAAAATGAAACAAAACAACAAACAGACGACCGTGAAGCTATAAATACAAATAGTGCTGACACAAACACTACACATAGACAATTACCCACAAAACAGCTAAAGCCTATGGTTGCCTTAAATATGGCTCCCAATCAGAGACAACCATAACCAGCTGTCTCTAATTGAGACCCAATTCAGGCAACCATAGACTTTCCTAGACACCTACACTGAACACTAAACCATCTACTCTACTAAACCCCCTAAACCATACAACACCCTAGACAATACAAAAACACACAAACTTCCCCATGTCACACCCTGACCTAACTAAAATAATAATGAAAACAAAGATAACTAAGGCCAGGGTGTGACATAACCCCCCCCTTAAGGTGCGAACTCCGGGCGCACCAGCATAAAGTCTAGGGGAGGGTCTGGGTGGGCGTCTGTCCACGGTGGCGGCTCTGGCACTGGTCGTGGTCCCCACCCCACCATAGTCACTACCCGCTTTCTTAACCCCACTGGAATAAGGGGCAGCACCGGACTAAGTGGCAGCACCGGACTAAGGGGCAGCACCGGACTAAGGGGCAGTACCGGACTAAGGTGCAGCACCAGGATAAGGGGCAGCACCAGGATAAGGGGCAGTACCAGGATAAGGGGCAGCACCAGGATAAGGGGCAGCACCAGGATAAGGGGCAGCTCCGGACTGAGGGACGGCAGCTCCGGACTGAGGGACAGCACCGGACTGAAGGGCAGCACCGGACTGAATGGCGGATCCTGGCTGGCTGGCTCTGGCGGATCCTGGCTGGCTGGCGGATCCTGGCTGGCTGGCTCTGGCGAATCCTGGCTGGACGGCTCTGGCGAATCCTGGCTGGACGGCTCTGGCGGATCCTGGCTGGACGGCTCTGGCGGATCCTGGCTGGACGGCTCATGGCTGGCTGACGGATCTGGCTGCTCATGGCTGGCTGACGGATCTGGCTGCTCATGGCTGGCTGACGGATCTGGCTGCTCATGGCTGGCTGACGGATCTGGCTGCTCATGGCTGGCTGACGGATCTGGCTGCTCATGGCTGGCTGACGGATCTGGCTGCTCATGGCTGGCTGACGGATCTGGCTGCTCATGGCTGGCTGACGGATCTGGCTGCTCATGGCTGGCTGACGGATCTGGCTGCTCATGGCTGGCTAACGGATCTGGCTGCTCATGGCTGGCTGACGGATCTGGCTGCTCATGGCTGGCTGACGGCTCTGGCAGATCCTGTCTGGTTGGCGGCTCTGGCAGATCCTGTCTGGTTGGCGGCTCTGGCAGATCCTGTCTGGTTGGCGGCTCTGGCGGATCCTGACTGACGAATGGCTCTAGCGGCTCCTGACTGACTAACGGCTCTGACGGCTCGGGACAGACGGGCGGCTCTAATGGCTCGGGACAGACGGATGGCTCAGACGGCGCTGGGGAGACGGATGGCTCAGATGGCGCTGGGGAGACGGATGGCTCAGATGGCGCTGGGGAGACGGATGGCTCAGATGGCGCTGGGGAGATGGATGGCTCAGATGGCGCTGGGGAGACGGATGGCTCAGATGGCGCTGGGGAGACGGATGGCTCAGATGGCGCTGGGGAGACGGATGGCTCTGGCCGGATGAGGCGCACTGTAGGCCTGGTGCGTGGTGCCGGAACTGGAGGCACCGGGCTAAGGACACGCACCTTCAGGCTAGTGCGGGGAACAACAACAAGGCACACTGAACTCTCAAAGCGTACTATAGGCCTGGTGCGTGGTACCGGCACTGGTGGTACCGGGCTGAGGGCACGCACATCAGGGCGAGTACGGGGAGAAGGAACAGTGCATACTGGACCCTGGAGACGCACATTTGGCCTAGTGGGTGGTGCCGGAACTGGTGGTACCGGGCTGGGGACACGCATCTCAGGGCTAGTGCGGGGAGGAGGAACAGGGCATACTGGACCCTGGAGACGCACACTAGGCCTAGTGCGTGGTGCCGGAACTGGTGGTACCGGGCTGGGGACACGCATCTCAGGGCTAGTGCGGGGAGGAGGAACAGGGCATACTGGACCCTGGAGACACACAGGAGGCTTGGTGCGTGGTGTAGGCACTGGTGGTAATGGGCTGGAGATACGCACCACAGGGTTAGTGCGTGGAGGAGGAACAGGGCTCTGTTGACACACAGGAAGCTTGGTGCGTGGTACCGGACTGGAGACACGCACCATAGGGCTAGTACGTGGAGGAGGAACAGGGCACACTGGACTCTCGAGGCGCACTATAGGCCTGGTGCGTGGTACCGTTACTGGTGGTACCGGGCTGAGGGCACGCACCTCAGGAAGAGTGCGGGGAGAAGGAACAGTGCGTACAGGGCTCAGGAGACGCACAGGAGGCTTCCCAACCTTACCTGGTTGTATGCTCCCCCATATCAACATCTCTCTCTCTTCGCTCTCCTCCAATAACACCAACAACTCCTCAAATGTCTCATAATCTCCCATCCTTTCACTTTCCTCCAATCTGTCCAATAACTCCTCCACATTCTCCGACTCATACCTTAGTTTAGCCAACTGCTCCTGATGGTAAGCACGGGGAACTGGCTCAATTCTCCCACTTGACCCAGCCACACTCCCCGTGTGCCCTCCCCCAAGAAATTTTTGGGGGAGCCTCTCGGGCTTCCAGCCACTCTGCCTTGATTTACGCTGCTTGGTCCGATGTTGGTGGGTAATTCTGTCACGATCGTCTATAGGAGAGAGAGAGGACCAAGGCGCAGCGCGTGAAAAATACATCTTCTCTTTATTATAAGAAGGAAAAAATGAAACAAAACAACAAACAGATGACCGTGAAGCTATAAATACAAATAGTGCTGACACAAACACTACACATAGACAATTACCCACAAAACAGCTAAAGCCTATGGTTGCCTTAAATATGGCTCCCAATCAGAGATAACCATAACCAGCTGTCTCTAATTGAGACCCAATTCAGGCAACCATAGACTTTCCTAGACACCTACACTGAACACTAAACCATCTACTCTACTAAACCCCCTAAACCATACAACACCCTAGACAATACAAAAACACACAAACTTCCCCATGTCACACCCTGACCTAACTAAAATAATAATGAAAACAAAGATAACTAAGGCCAGGGTGTGACAGCCATTTATGAATGTGTTATTCAATGCATTCATTCATCTATGCTATAGTAAGTAGTAAAGGCCAAATTCTATATTTTATCAAATAACTTTTAAATATATATTTTTATACCTAAAGTATACCTGAAATTCTAAATCATGGTATGACCATCTCAAAACAATTATATATGCTTAGTTAACCCCCACCCCCCACCCCTCCCACAAACACAACAACACACTCATTACCAAGCAAACCAAACAAACTTGTCAGCTAACCAAGCCCAGACTTTGAGTGAGTGGTCAGTTTTCCAGCTCTGGCCGGTTAGCCCTGCTCCCTCTTTCCCCTTGAGTCCAGATGCTCCACAGTGTATTCTGACTGTCCATCCTGTACCTACTCCCATGATGTGACACACTGAGACTGATGTGCCAAGCCCTCTTGTCACCCCCCATGGTCCCCCTACCATCCCACATGGTCGCCCTGGTCCAGGGTCACTCTCCACCTTTATCCCCCTGTCCAGCCATACCACAGCTGGGCCATCATTCACTGTGGTCACCCTCTGTCTCTGGCTACTTCCCAAATGGCACCCTATTCCCTATATAGTGCCTTACTTTTGATCAGAGCCCTATGTGCATAGGGAAATAAGGGAATAGTGCCATTCGGGAACCTGGCTGGCTGGAGAGTTGTAGGGCTATAGAGCCTACAGGGTCCTCTGTGACAAGGAAGTAGTGATGAGGAGGAGAGGAAGAAAGGAGGGGGAGAGTGAAAGGGAGGGAGAGGGGGGAGGGACATAGATATAATAAAAACACACAAATGGAAGCTCTCTCTCTCTCGTCATTCTTGTAATTACCGACTCAACTCTTGGTCAATTAACTGCCCATTCAGATGCCCACATCTTATTCAATATTGATTAATGAATTACTCTCTCTGTTTTACTACAACACAGAGGCATTGTCATTTCAACAAATCATCAATTACTTATACACTTTAAACGTAAAGATAACCTTTATGCAGCAAGCCTAGTACATCCTTTTAAAAACTGTTCTCATGAATTAATGATTTTTTATTAAATAATTAATTTCCTCTCTCTCTCCCTCTCTCTGACTCTCTCTGATGGCCTCTCTCCCTCTCTCTGACTCTCTCTGATGGTCTCTTTGACTCTCTCTCTCTCTCTCTCTCTGACTCTCTGAAGAACTCTTTGAATCTCTCTCTCTCTCTCTCTCTCTCTCTCTCTCTCTCTCTCTCTCTCTCTCTCTCTCTCTCTCTCTCTCTCTCTCTCTCTCTCTCTCTCTCTCTCTCTCTCTCTCTCTCTCTGTTTGACTCTCTCTCTCTCTCTTTGACTCTCTCTCTCTGTTTGACTCTCTCTCTGACTCTCTCTCTCTCTCTCTCTCTCTCTCTCGCTCTCTCTCTGTCTCTCTCTATCTCTCTCTTTTTGCAGTCTCAGTATTCTGGTTCTTTTCTTCTACAGGTCCAGATGGCAAGGCGTCTCACAGTCATAATGCTGCGGTAATCCCCTTGCACATGATGCCCTTGCCTCCCCGCCCGCCCCTCTGCCCACCCGGGTAAACACTCTTCTCATTGTCTCTCTTCCACCCTCAATACACCACCACACCACCCCCACGCAACCACGCAACCACACAACCTTATAGACCCAGATCCAGGCTCAGCCCCAGGCCTATTGTGGGCATAGGGTACCTGTCCAAATACTACTGTCTCTGACTCTATAGACCGTACTGTGACTTCAGATTGACTTGTGCTGTATCTAAAAGTATGTCTATTACTGTGTGTTGTCTAAATAGAGGTTTAGGTACATGTGAAAATCTTTGGTCAAGATGTTGGTCTATGCGTGTCCAGCATCAAAGAGATGTTTTGGAGTATGTCACATGTCAAGTCAACAATACTTGCAAACACTTGGTAAACCTTCATATGAGAGCCCGTTAATAATTAGGTAATAACTAGGTAAATGCCTAGTAACAAAAAGTAAATACATGGTAGCTATTTAGTTGCAAACGTACGTACTAGGAACAAAGCAAGTAAGCACTTCATACTAAGTTAGTCAAATATATTACGTTTATTTAACGAAACATCTTTCATAATGCATCATTTTAAATGAGGATGCAAAATTATGTCTTGTTTTTATATATGTTTTTGACACTTTTCTACTATGACAAATTTCTAAAATGATGTTAACTGGAAGTGACTAGGGAGTGTTGCTAGAAATACACTGAGCTAGCTACTTTAAAAAATGTCCCCTATGATGTACAAGCTTGCCACAATCATTAGCCATCCGTCTCTTTCTAGTGGCATCATCGGTAAGTAAACATATTGAATATCTTGATGTGAGCATTGACATGTTGCTGTGTAGTCCAAAACATTTATTTTATCAGAATAAAAAGATTACTATCTATAGCCGTCAATTCAAAAGAATCGTGTTTAGACTGGAAGTTTGTTGTCCACTTAGAAATGAATGCAGTTCACTTTTGTTGCTATGCTAGCTTGTCTGATTATATGATTGTACATTAATACAAATGTGTTTCTACTGACCTCTGGTTGGTTTTCATTATTAAATACACTTCACTCTGAGTCGTGTGCTTGTCATAATTGTGAAATGCTCCCAGTTTTATATTGTACAGTAGTAAACACAAAAGCATTTGGAAACAGACACCACTTCTTTTATAGCCCTTGTAATACAAACATACATGAGAACTAAAGGCTAAGTACATAGAAACAACGTTAGAGAATACCAACATCTGGATGATTGACTTGAATGTATTCATGTGGTAAGTACGTGCTAGTAAATAAATACATTATCACATAGATGTTGTGACTAGGTGTTTGCATAGTAAGTACAATGTATTTACTTACAAGGTCCTCAATACTAACCTTGGGGACAAAATATATGTACTATATAATTACATGTGGTTACTTTCTATTTACTAAGTTAGTGTGTAGAACTTACTTGCTTTATATCTAGTTAGTACGTGTGGGACTAAATAGTTACCATGTATTTACTTTTGGTTAATAGGTATTTACCTAGTTATTACCTAGTAATTACCTAGTTATTACCTAGTAATTACTTAGTTATTACCTAGTAATTCATGAACTGTAAAATGAAGGGTTACCACACTTTTTGAAAAACAACCGTTATTTTTCAGGACTTTTTTCTTTTTACAAGATGTCACTTTTTCCACCCCGCAAAAAACCTCCCTCACAGCCAACGTTGTTAATCTCTCCTGTCTGACTTCCAATCCCTTGCACAAAATTGTGCAAGCTTAACGCAACGAGGACCCCGGAAAGTACTTTGTAAGCAAATATTTCTGAACAAATTATGTTTGGCATTTCATCTGTATGTTACGATGGCTCAAAAACATGGGTGTGTGGGTCTAATTAAAAATGTGAAAGGGTTAGCATCCTGCTGCTTGGCTGTGAGCAGGCTCTATGAGAAATGTGAGCCTCTTGTTGGCAGCTTTTGGCAGATCTGCTGTCAGCCAGCCAGCTGTTTAGTCCTATCCTGAGTTACTGCCAGAGACTGCCACATGGCATTGTGGGAATGGGAAGGTCTGGTCTAAGAAGCACTGCTCGCTTTGCTTTTTAATCATCCAATGTCATCCATTACTTTTGACCTGAGCCCTTTTCTTATTTTTTATTTTACTTCACCTTTATTTAACCAGGTAGGCCAGTTGAGAACAAGTTCTCATTTACAACTGCGACCTGGCCAAGATAAAGCAAAGCAGTGCGACACAAACAACAACACAGAGTTACACATGGAATAAACAAACGTACAGTCAATAACACAATAGAAAAAGTCAATATAAAGTGTGTGCAAATTAGTAAGATAAGGGAGGCAAGGCATTAAATAGGCCATAGTTGCAAAATAATTACAATTTAGCAATTAAACACTGGAGTGATAGATGTGCAGAAGATGAATGTGCAAGTAGAGATACTGGGGTTCAAAGGAGCAAAACAATAAATAACAGTATGGGGATGAGGTAGTTAGATGGGCTGTTTACAGATGGGCTATGTACAGGTGCAGTGATCTGTGAGCTGCTCTGACAGCTGGTGCTTAAAGTTAGTGAGGGATACATGATGCTCCAGCTTCAGTGATTTTTTCAATTTGTTTCCCGGCAGCAGAGAACTGGAAGGAAGGAAAGGCGGCCAAAGGAGGAATTGGCTTTGGGGATGACCAGTGAAATATACCTGCTGGAGCGCATCCTACAGGTGGGTGTTGCTATGGTGACCAGTGAGCTGAGATAAGGTGGGGCTTTACCTAGCAAAGACTTATAGATGACCTGAAGCCAGTGGGTTTGGTGACGAATATGAAGCGAGGGCCAGCCAACGAGAGCATGCAGGTCGCAGTGGTGGGTAGTATATGGGGCTTTGGTGACCAAACGGATGGCACTGTGATAGACTGCATCCAATTTGCTGAGTAGAGTGTTGAAAGCTATTTTGTAAATGACATCGCCGAAGTCAAGGATCGGCAGGATAGTCAGTTTTACGAGGGTATGTTTGGCAGCATGAGCGAAGGATGCTTTGTCGTGAAATAGGAAGCCAATTCTAGACTTAATTTTGGATTGGAGATGCTTAATGTGAGGCTGGAAAGAGAGTTTACAGTTTAACCAGACACCTAGGTATTTGTAGTTGTCCACATATTCTAAGTCAGAACCTTCCAGAGTAGTGATGCTGGACAGGCGGGCAGGTGCAGGCGATCGGTTGAAGAGCATGCATTTAGTTTAACTTGCATTTAAGAGCAGTTGGAGACCACAGAAGGAGAGTTGTATGGCATTGAAGCTCGTCTGGAGGTTAGTTAACACAGTGTCCAAAGAAGGGCCAGAAGTATACAGAATAGTGTCGTCTGCGTAGAGGTGGATCAGAGAATCACCAGCAGCAAGAGCGACATCATTGAGAGAAAAGATTCGGCCCGAGAATTGAACCCTGTGGCACCCCCATAGAGACTGCCAGAGGTCTGGACAACAGGCCCTCCGATTTGACACACTGAACTCTGCCTGAGAAGTAGTTGGTGAACCAGGCAAGGCAGTCATTTGAGAAACCAAGGCTGTTGAGTCTGCCGATAAGAATGTGGTGATTGACAGAGTCGAAAGCTTTGGCCAGGTCAATGAAGACAGCTGCATGGTATTGTCTCTTATCGATGGCGGTTATGATATCGTTTTGGACCTTGAGCGTGGTTGAGGTGCACCCATGACCAGCTCGGAAACCAGATTGCATAGTGGAGAAGGTATGGTGGGATTCGTAATGGTCGGTGATCTGTTTGTTAATAACTTGGCTTTCGAAGTCCTTAGAAAGGCCGGGTAGGGTAGGATAGCCCTATGGGCCCCGGTTAAAAGCAGTGCACTACCCTATAGGCCCGGTCAAAAGTAGTGCACTACCCTATAGGCCCGGTCAAAAGTAGTGCACTACCCTATAGGCCCGGTCAAAAGTAGTTCACTACCCTATAGGCCCGGTCAAAAGTAGTGCACTACCCTATAGGCCCGGTCAAAAGTAGTGCACTACCCTATAGGCCCGGTCAAAAGTAGTTCACTACCCTATAGGCCCGGTCAAAAGTAGTGCACTACCCTATAGGCCCGGTCAAAAGTAGTGCACTACCCTATAGGCTCGGTCAAAAGTAGTTCAAAACCCTATAGGCCCGGTCAAAAGTAGTTCACTACCCTATAGGCCCGGTCAAAAGTAGTGCACTACCCTATAGGCCCGGTCAAAAGTAGTGCACTACCCTATAGGCCCGGTCAAAAGTAGTTCACTACCCTATAAGCCCGGTCAAAAGTAGTGCACTACCCTATAGGCCCGGTCAAAAGTAGTGCACTACCCTATAGGCCCTGGTCAAAAACAGTGCATAACCCTATAGGCCCAGTCAAAAGTAGTGCACTACCCTATAGGCCCTGGTCAAAAGTAGTGCACTGCCCTATAGGTCCTGGTCAAAAGTAGTGCACTACCCTATAGGCCCTGGTCAAAAGTAGTGCACTACCCTATAGGCCCGGTCAAAAGTAGTTCACTACCCTATAGGCCCGGTAAAAAGTAGTGCACTACCCTATAGGCCCGGTCAAAAGTAGTGCACTACCCTATAGGCCCTGGTCAAAAACAGTGCATAACCCTATAGGCCCAGTCAAAAGTAGTGCACTACCCTATATGTCCTGGTCAAAAGTAGTGCACTGCCCTATAGGTCCTGGTCAAAAGTAGTGCAGTGTATAGGCAGTAGGGTTCCATTTGGGAAACATCCATTCCTGTTTCATTGTTGTGATGCTGTTGGTTCTCTGCTTCTATCCCTTACAGCTTCGGAGACTTGAGGTTCAAATCTCCCGGTACAAAGTATTTTAGCCAAGCGGTACATGTTAAGAGAGTGATGAAAAAAAACGGTATCTTTTCCAAATAGAGGAAAAACATGTTCACATACAACAGTGTCACTTGGATAAAAATATTGTTTAGACTAAACATAACAATTAGACGGAGGCTGAGACCTACTGTGGATGCACATGTAACAAAGGTACGTCCCAAATAGCACCCTTTTCCTTATAATAGTGCACTATTTTTGACCGGGACCGATGGAATAGGGTGCCATCTGACGGAATAGCTTGTCAGAGTGTTGTGTTTGGGTTGGATTACAGAGTTGATTATTGCCAGGGGAACATGATACTACAAACTGAGAGACCTTGGAAAATAGTGCGAAGGAGCATATTGTTATGGAAATGTTAAGATTACACCAATGCGCACTGAGAAGTTTCATTTTCTCACATGTAAAAGCATTGTATTGTCACCTAGCTTCAATCTCTCTTATACAGCGCCTTCAGAAAGTATTCCTACCCCTCAGTTTATTCCACATTTTGTTGTGTTACAACCTGATTTCCAAATGGTACAGTACACGCAATACCCCGTAATGACATAGTGAAAATATGTTTTTAGAAATGTTTGTAAATGTAAATACAGAACTATCATATTTACAATGATTTACATTTAGTAAAATGTTTCATCGTGTGTCCTAACAAACCTCCCCAATACACTGTACACTGGAGGAACTGAAAGCTCAAATACCATCAGAGACAACACACTAACTGCAACGACAGATCCAGAGGAGGAGTGTGAAAGTCGAGCGAAAGAGACAAGATGCAGAGGTCACAGAGCGCTGGTTTACGGGGGGGGGGGGGGGGGGGGGGCATCGTAGCGGCATCGTACCCATCGGGAGTCAGGTTTAATGTTGACTTCCTCCTTCTGACACTTTGTTGATGGCGATGCAGCACACTTATTATACATTAAAAAGACCTTTGAAATGATTATGAGCTGTTGGCCCACAAGCTTCACAGTGGAAAAACTAAAAGACTGAGGGAGAGGGAGAGAGGGAAGGGAAGAGAGAAAGCGTCTCCAGAGCAAAACAAGGAGAAACAAGACAATAGGAATGGAGGAGGGGAGAAGGGGGGGGGGGGGGGTCTTTTTGGTTGTTGTTGCATTGTGTTGTCAGTTTCTTATTTTTGAATGCAAAATTGAAACTCAAAGAATATTTGAAGTCTTGAAAACACATAGAATTAAGCAGCACAGTGAGGGCTCTGAGACGGAGTCAGGGCGAAAGATGGGGAGCGCATTTGATGTTGTTGGTGAGAAACATTGGACGCTATACACTGTACTTACCAATGATAATGAATTATACAGAAACACTTACACTCACACTCTCTCCCACACTGGCAGAGTGGATCCGTGGAGGCAGGCAGGCAAGGCTGCGTTTGATATAGTCCTCAGGGTGAGAGGCAAAGCGAGTAAATCACAGAGAGGAGTAGAGCAGCGATCAGATGAACCACAGAAAGGGTAAAACCAGTGTTCTCAGCACGCCCCGCTCCTCTCCCCACCGTCCCACGCTGCAAGGAGAGCATAGGGTTTAAAGAGAGAACGTGGCAGCATCCCAAATGGTATGCTATTCCCTATGTAGTGAACTACTTTTGACCAGGACCTATAGGGTAGTGCACTACTTTTGACCAGGACCCATAGGGTAGTGCACTACTTTTGACCAGGACATATAGGGTAGTGAACTACTTTTGACCAGGACCCATAGGGTAGTGAACTACTTTTGACCAGGACCTATAGGGTAGTGCACTACTTCTGACCAGGGCCCATAGGGTAGTGCACTACTTTTGACCAGGACCTATAGGGTAGTGAACTACTTTTGACCAGGACCCATAGGGTAGTGAACTACTTTTGACCAGGACATAAAGGGTAGTGCACTACTTTTGACCAGGACATATAGGGTAGTGAACTACTTTTGGCCAGGACCTATAGGGTAGTGCACTGCTTTTGACCAGGACATATAGGGTAGTGAACTACTTTTGACCAGGACCCATAGGGTAGTGAACTACTTTTGTCCAGGACATATAGGGTAGTGAACTACTTTTGACCAGGACATATAGGGTAGTGAACTACTTTTGACCAGGACATATAGGGTAGTGAACTACTTTTGGCCAGGGCATATAGGGTAGTGAACTACTTTTGACCAGGACATATAGGGTAGTGAACTACTTTTGACCAGGACATATAGGGTAGTGAACTACTTTTGACCAGGACATATAGGGTAGTGAACTACTTTTGACCAGGACATATAGGGTAGTGAACTACTTTTGACCAGGACCCATAGGGTAGTGAACTACTTTTGACCAGGACATATAGGGTAGTGAACTACTTTTGGCCAGGACATATAGGGTAGTGAACTACTTTTGACCAGGACATATAGGGTAGTAAACTACTTTTGACCAGGACATATAGGGTAGTGAACTACTTTTGGCCAGGACATATAGGGTAGTAAACTACTTTTGACCAGGACATATAGGGTAGTGAACTACTTTTGGCCAGGACATATAGGGTAGTGAACTACTTTTGACCAGGACATATAGGGTAGTGAACTACTTTTGACCAGGACATATAGGGTAGTGAACTACTTTTGACCAGGACATATAGGGTAGTGAACTACTTTTGACCAGGACATATAGGGTAGTGAACGACTTTTGACCAGGACATATAGGGTAGTGAACTACTTTTGACCAGGACATATAGGGTAGTGAACGACTTTTGACCAGGACATATAGGGTAGTGAACTACTTTTGACCAGGACATATAGGGTAGTGAACGACTTTTGACCAGGACATATAGGGTAGTGAACTACCTTTGACCAGGACATATAGGGTAGTGAACGACTTTTGACCAGGACATGTAGGGTAGTGAACTACTTTTGGCCAGGACATATAGGGTAGTGAACTACTTTTGACCAGGACCTATAGGGTAGTGAACTACTTTTGGCCAGGACCTATAAGGTAGTGAACTACTTTTGGCTAGGGTGTCATTAAGTCTATTGAACATTCAACAGTACAGCCTGTACTGTGAATTCGTATTTTGGGGTTTACAGCTACGGGGCCGGCATTCTTTGTCCTTCTGATGTTGATCTCTGCCTTTGTTTCTCTGAGTCCTCTATTCAATGAACACAGAAGATAAAATGTCCAAACTGTCTGAAAATGAACCAGAGTGCAGATCTATTTGTACTGCTGTCAGTCAGTCTCTGTGAGGATCCTTATCGTTGTCATAGTCTCGTTTTACAGAAGTTTTGGTTTGGCTGTCTACACACACACACACACACACACACACACACACACACACACACACACACACACACACACACACACACACACACACACACACACACACACACACACACACACACACACACACACACACACACACACACACACACACACAGTCGCACACAAACACACACACATATCTTCAACAGTGCAGTTTCTTTAAATATGAGAGAGCATCACAGCATTCATTTAATTTCTTCCCCCTGTTATTTTTCTCCTCTGTTATGTTGCGATGCGTCGTGTCATATAAGAGAGGTGAGTAGAAGTCACATCAGCTCGTCTTGAATCCCACCTTAAAGAAGGAGAGAAGAAGAAGATGTCACATCTAACACTTGATTAATCAGTGAGATTCAAAGAGACAAAGGAAGCTGTGATTCTTCTAAACAAAATCACCTTCCTCTTCCTATCCCGTCATCCCCAGGATGGGGTATCAGATAGGGCCAGGCTGAGCATATGAAGGGCACTCTGAGCACTCGTTGTTCTGCTATTTCTTCTTTTGTTGGGTTATAAATCTGACTGTGTTACTACTCTTAATAACATCTCAGAGGAAGACAGCTTCTGCTGTTGAGTATCCTGGGATTAATTGGTACACCACTACTGTATATGCTGATACACAACGTAAACTTCCTAGAACGATATATGTGAATATGGAAAGTAGGTTGTTTGGGGGAAAGGGTTATTAAAACATAAAGTCCTCCAAGTAATCATCCTAGTTCAGTTGCTTTTGAGTGTGTTCTTTGAATAAAACATACCTGGCAATAATAAGCAAGCAAGCCGCTGTATTGTGCTGTCTCTACATCCTTAGTTGTTCACGGCAGCGGTGAACTTCAGTGGAACAGCAAGAGTTGTGATGATGCTGTGTGCCTCAGTCTCTGCAGGCCTTGGTAGTTTGTGGTTGGAGGATCTGTCCTCTGCAGGCCTTGGTAGTTTGTGGTTGGAGGATCTGTCCTCTGCAGGCCTTGGTAGTTTGTGGTTGGAGGATCTGTCCTCTGCAGGCCTTGGTAGTTTGTGGTTGGAGGATCTGTCCTCTGCAGGCCTTGGTGGTTTGTGGTTGGAGGATCTGTCCTCTGCAGGCCTTGGTGGTTTGTGGTTGAAGGATCTGTCCTCTGCAGGCCTTAGTGGTTTGTGGTTGAAGGATCTGTCCTCTGCAGGCCTTGGTGGTTTGTGGTTGGAGGATCTGTCCTCTGCAGGCCTTAGTGGTTTGTGGTTGGAGGATCTGTCCTCTGCAGGCCTTGGTGGTTTGTGGTTGGAGGATCTGTCCTCTGCAGGCCTTGGTGGTTTGTGGTTGGAGGATCTGTCCTCTGCAGGCCTTGGTGGTTTGTGGTTGGAGGATCTGTCCTCTGCAGGCCTTGGTGGTTTGAGGCTGTAAGATCTCTAGGCCTTGTTTGTTTGAGGCCCTCTGCCTTGGTGGTTTGAAGCTGTAGGACTGATCTCTCCAGAAGCCCTAGGCTGTCACCCACCACAATAGGACAGATGTTCCAGACTGTTCTGATGGCTCCTCACAGTTTCTGGAATCTTCTGGTAGTTCTGACAGGAAAACTGTGTTTCCTGTTGTACTGTAAGACAACATTCAGTACAGTACAAAACCTGCTCTAAATGTTAACAGTGCGGTGTAAGTTTTGTCCATATTTGTGCTTTTAGTGTGTGGTGTGTATGCCCATGCCTGAGAGCATGTGTTTTGGGGTGGGTGGGTGTGTGTGTGTTCTCTCTGTGCGTGTTGTGTGGTGAGCAGAAGCATGCAAAGAGAGCTCCCTCTAATCTGACTGTGTGTTCTCCCAGTGACTCTCTCTCTCTCTCTCTCAGGCCTAAACTTCAGAGAGATTCCACAGAAAGGTTTTAATTAGTCCATGCATTGACTTGGCACACATTGTGTAGATCCTTATTGAAGCCCATAACTCTCCAGCGACGACAGCGCCACACCCCACGGCTCACAGACACACACACACACATACGTCCCCGTCCGGACCTCCCATGGGGGCAGGATCAGCCATGCTCTCTCCCTACCTCTCTCTCTCTCTCTCTCTCTCTCTCTCTCTCTCTCTCTCTCTCTCTCTCTCTCTCTCTCTCTCTCTCTCTCTCTCTCTCTCTCTCTCTCTCACACACCATGTCTCTCTCTCTCTCTCTCTGTCTCTCTCTCTCTCTCTCTCTCTCTCTCTCTCTCTCTCTCTCTCTCTCTCTCTCCACACACACACTCTCTCTTTTTCACACACACACACACACACACACACACACACACACACACACACACACACACACACACACACACACACACACACACACACACACACACACACACACACACACACACACACACACACACACACACACTAAACTCAGATTGTCAGATAGTTCCCATTAGGTGAGCTGCTCCATAAATCTTAATCTCTGTCGTGGTTCTGGAGGCAGGTTGCCTGAAGACAGGCTGTCTGAAGACAGACTCTACTCTCCTCTCTCTTCTTTCCTGACTGGCGTTGGACTACCACTCTACTCATCTTGACAAGTCACTCTACGCCTATTTTATTCATGTGTGATTGCGTGTGTGTCCATGTGTCTACCTATGTCAATTTAATCACCATATCAATCCTGACTGTTCAGTTATAACATGTGATTAGGTCAAAATAGATAGGCCAGACTTAATACTGAACTGGTTTAGTGTAATTCCTGTGAATATTTAATGGTCAAAGCCCAGGTACGGAGGAAAGTGTGCTTTAAATACACATTTTCATGGCTACTTAGACTGCAGGTGTAACTTCGCTGAATGACAATCAAAATTCACTCTGCATTCTAACGATATCCCTTTTGGAATGACATCTTAGAAGAGCTATTTCTTCATTCTTCTCTCACTTTTCCCTCTCTCTCGATCACTCTCTCTCTACATGTCTCTCTCTCTATATCTCTCTCTACATATATATCTCTCTATATCTCTCTCTTACATATATCTCTCTCTATATCTCTCTCTACATGTCTCTCTCTCTACATATCTCTCTCTACATATCTCTCTCTGTATCTCTCTCTACACATCTCTCTCTGTATCTCTCTCTCTATATCTCTCTCTACATATCTCTCTCTATATCTCTCTCTACATATCTCTCTCTGTATCTCTCTCTACACATCTCTCTCTGTATCTCTCTCTACATATATCTCTCTCTCATGCTGGGAGTGTTGGTGTGTGAAAGAGTGTTGCGTGGGCTAGAGGGCCTTAGTTTTCCTTTTCGTTTTTTTATCCCTTATTGCATGTTTTTTAATATCATTTAATTATAGGTGTTGTTTCAGTTGTTAGTTTTGATCAGTTTGATTAGTTTGCCCGCAGTTTGGTGGGGATGGCAACCCACATGGGGATGCCGTCCCTATCGCTGCGTCATGGCTTCAGGTGTGCTACTGAAGCTACTATCACTGTGGAGGAGATTCTGATTGCCGTGGGAGAGAAGGTATGCCATGAGAATGTTGCTTACAAAGCGGTTGTGATTTCCATGAAGTGTTGTGTGAATAATTTCAAGGGGGGTTGTCTTTCAGTGTCTTTTCAATGTGCTGTGCTATCATTATTGCCAAATAACGGGGTTTTGGATATTTTGAAAAAGTGGCCACCTGTAGCATTATTGTGTGCAGAATATTTTTTAAAATTATTTTTCATTTTATTTTATTTAAACTTTATTTAACTAGGTAACTCAGTTAACTTTGAGAGACTTGTCACCTGACACCCTAGACCCACTCCAATTTGCTTACCGCACCAATAGGTCCACTGACGAAGCAATCGCCATCACACTGCACACTGCCCTATCCCATTTGGACAAGAGGAATACCTATGTAAGAATGCTGTTCATTGACTACAGCTCAGCATTTAACACCATAGTACCCTTCAAACTCGTCATTAAGCTCGAGACCCTGGGTCTCGACCACGCCCTGTGCAACTGGGTCCTGGACTTTCTGACGGGCCGCCTCCCGGTTGGTGATGGTAGGAAACAACATCGCCACCCCGCTGATTCTCAACACTGGGGCCCCACAATGGTGCGTTCTCAGCCCTCTCCTGTACTCCCTGTTCACCCATGACCGCGTGGCCATGCACGCTTCCAACTCAATCATCAAGTTTGCAGATGACACTACAGTGGTAGGCCTGATGACCAGCAACGATGAGACGGCCTACAGGGAGGAGGTGAGGGCCCTTGGAGTGTGGTGTCAGAAAAATAACCTCTCACGCAACGTCAACAAAACAAAGGAGATGATCGTGGACTTCAGGAAACAGCAGAGGGAACATCCCCCTATCCACATCGATGGGACTGTAGCGGAGAAGGTGGAAAGTTTTAAGTTTCTCGGCGTACACATCACGGACAAACTGAAATGGTCCACCCACACAGACAGTGTGGTGAAGAAGGCGCAACAGCGCCTCTTCAACCTTAGGAGACTGAAGAAATCTGAAGAAATCTCTCATGCCTCTCACTATTTATTTTACACACATACCTCAGACCCTGACAAACTTTCACAGACGCACAATCGAGAGCATCGTGTCGGGCTGTATCACCGCCTGGTACAGCAATTGCATCCGCCCTCAACCGCAAGGTTCTCCAAAGGGTAGTGCGGTCTGCACAACGCATCAACGTGGGCAAACTACCTGCCCTCCAGGACACCTACAGCACCCGATGTCACAGGAAGGCCAAAAAGATCATTAAGGACAATAACCACCCGAGCCATCGCCTGTTCACCCCGCTATCATCCAGAAGGCGAGGTCAGTACAGGTGCATCAAAGCTGGGACCGAGAGACTGAAAAACAGCTTCTGTCTCAAGGCCATCAGACTGTTAAACAGCCATCACTAACATTGAGTGGCTGCTGCCAACATACTGACTCAAATCTCTAGCCACTTTAATAAATGGACTTAATAAAGGTATCACTTGTCACTTTAATAATGTTTACATATCCTACATTACTCATCTCATATGTATATACTGTATTCTATACCATCTACTGCATCTTGCCTATGTCGCACACCATCGCTCATTCATATATTTATATGTACGAATTCTATTCATCCCTTTACATTTGTGTGTATTTGTGTGTTTAAGGTAGTTGTTGTGAAATTGTTAGATTACTTGTTAGATATTACTGCATAGTCGGAACTAGAAGCACAAGCATTTCGCTACACTCACATTAACATCTGCTAACCATGTGTATGTGACCATTAACATTTGATTTGATTTGATACCTGACGGTTCTATTGTGGATCACTTGTTTTTGTTGTCGAGATGTTATGAGTGCTCTTTAACTGTCAGATGTGAATGTCGGCCTGCTTTCTCTGGATCAGGAGGAGGATTTTGATCGTGTTTGAAATGATGAAAGCTTTTGGGTTCGGGGATGTTTTTTTTGTCTTGGGTGGGTTTACTGTTTGCCAGGGCCACTTGTATGTTGAAGGTGGGGGTTGGGTTGAGCTGCACTATCCCGGTCCACAGCCCAAAGTCGTGACAGTTATGCTGACTCGTAATTTAACAGTTGCATTGTTTACTACGAGCGAAGCTTACTGATTTCTCCCTGCCATGGATGACTCAGCATGTCTGAGTACACAGATGAGGTGACAGTGTTCATTACAGGGAGCAAGGACGTGAAGGTTCTCTCAGGCACTCTATTCAGCTGGGGTGATTTGGTTGAAAAGTGTAGCTCTGTGGACAGATCAGTGTCAGACAGGGTCCACTCCACAGCTAGTAGGGGGGTTACAGTGGGGTAGAAATTGACTAAAGACTTGGGGGGGTAGGCTCAGAGGAGTTTCAGAAGAAGAACTGGGAGGGTGTAGTGGAGAGGGGTGTGTCAGACTGTCTCGGTGGAAATGGTTGCTGCCCCAGCTGTCCTATAGGGGAAGGGTTCTGGTAGCCTACACCCTGTTGCACAGACGGATAGTGCTACAGCCACCGGGAGGTTTGATATAGGAGATTCAAAGGATGCTTGTTAGTTAATTTCTCAGGACAGCACTTGATTCGAGCTGCAGCCTTGTACCTGCCACTGCAAGAAGGTGGGCACAGCCTCGTGGATATTGCCTGAAGGGTCATGGCTTTCCCAGATACTGATACTGTTATATCTATGATGGTCTTAGCTGGAGGGATACAGCGTACACTGCTGAGGTGGGCGGGTCGGCTGGGCCTTGACAAGCAGCTTCTCCTCTTGAGGCTGGAGGGGGTTGATTTGACTGGCTTCACTCCTTTCTATCAGTCTGTCCTGCAGGCTTGGCAGGTGTTCTCAACATCCCACAAGGCCAGCAAACAACCAGGGATGTGGCTGTTAGAAGAACCACTGTTCAATAATCCCATTTTACAGTCATGAGCATTGTCTTCAGCTTGCGTTCAAGCCTGCTGGGTGAAGGATGCACAAAGCTGGGGTACTTGATGCAGAGCATGAGGAGATCTGTGGAGTAGCTGGGAGAGAGAGCAGGCATCTGATCACCTTGCCTGCTGAAGCAAGTAGTAACAGAGGTCTCTGAATCCTGGCCAGAAACGTAACGAGCATTTATGTCCAATAACACACACACTGACCAGTGGAAGAAAGGCCAAGATTACGTTGTCCCTACTCTGAATGTCACCACTGCTGCTTTCTTTTAAGACCCCAGAACTGGGAAAGTTCACGGTTGTGGGAAGAAAGTTGATGTACACGATGTGTGTGTAGCTGTCACGTGTGTCCTCCCTGGAAGGGGTGAGATCAACGAGGTGAGCCAGTGTGTTTGGACCAGGCGTTTCCCCAAAAAACTGCTTGTGATCTCTATACGAACTGGCAATTGATAAACGGACAGCTGACCTCAAATGGACGATAATACATGGGGCGATAGTCACCAGCAGGCATCTGGTGCACCTGGATCCTAGCGTTGGGGAGGGGTGTTCTGTCGCGAGTCTGAGTTGCTTGCTTTTTTTGTACAATGTCCAAGACTGGTGGGGCTGTTTACAATGTTAACTAGCTGGTTTTCTGCCTTGGGGAGGTTCTACAATCTACACCCGCTGTTTGTTTTTGGAACAAAGTTTAGGCTCAAGGGAGTGGTAGTTGTACTCAACTTCGAATCAGGAGCAGCCAGGCTAGCTATTTGCAAGACCAGGATAACTTGCATACAGGGACATGCTCAGGGGGATATTGGCAACACGACTGAGGGTTAAGTATGACTATTATAGGTTGGTGGGGAACCTTAGGATCTTCATTGGTACATGGGGTCTTCAGGGGGTGTTGTGCTCTGTCATTGAGGAGGGAGATCTGAAGTTGTGTTTTTAAATCCTGCTTACCATGTTTTCTCTAACAGGCTGATTCTTTTTCGAGCATGCCATCTGAGTGCTGAATGGTGATGTGATGTAATGTGGTGTCTCTCTCTCGCCGCTCTCTTTCACCTCCACAAGAAGTAAAAGCTTAATTTGCTGCTCTAGCCTAGCGCTGATTACCATACTTAAGAGCTTTCGCACCGTCTTAATTCTCCAAATTAAAGACCTGGTTTTGTTGCTCGTACCTCCCGCAGAAGAAGGTCTTTCTGAGCAGGTGAGAGCAGCCACCGTGGTGATGATTATCAGACGTGGATCGCCTCTCCTCTCTCACGTTTTTCTCTCCTCTTTTCTCTCATCTCTCATTTCTCTTCTCACTCTCTATGCTTCCTCCTCTCCTCTCCTCTCCTCTCCTCTCCTCTCCTCTCCTCTCCTCTCCTCTCCTCTCCTCTCCTCTCCTCTCCTCTCCTCTCCTCTCCTCTCCTCTCCTCTCCTCTCCTCTCCTCTCCTCTCCTCTCCTCTCTTCTCCTCTATTCTCTCTCTCTCTCCCCAGGCTATTGCCCCACACGATCAGCCAAGCATTCTCACCCACCCGGGCCCCTCTCACCGCCACCCCTCCCTTACCCGTGCCACTCCAGTCACCTACTGTTCCAAGCTGTGAACCCACACGGGCAAAGTAGTAGGCACACGAGTATTATATCTTTCTTTCCTGTTCTATGTTTGCGGGGTGTTTTCTCAATGTTTCTCTCACCAAGGTGAGAAAATGATCGGTCTTGTCTCCTGTTTCCTCTCGTGCTACTTTACAGTATATTAAAAACCTTTTAATTAAATACAGGGTCCTGGTGAGTAACAGAGACTTCCCCAGAGATGACAACAAATCTTAACTTTACAAGAGAACCTCTACCGCCACTGTCGTGGATTAACTTCTTCTGGCTGCAAGCCCGAAGCCGGGCACAATATGACAACAGGCACTTCAAGTGCAGGGCGCGAAATTCAAAATATATTTTTTTGAAATATTTAACTTTCACACATTAACAAGTCCAATACAGCATATGAAAGATAAACATCTTGTGAATCCAGCCAACATGTCCGATTTTTAAAATGTTTTACAGCGAAAACACCACATATATTTATGTTAGCTCACCACCAAATACAAAAAAGGACAGACATTTTTCACAGCACAGGTAGCATGCACAAAGCCAACCTAACTTACCAAGAACCAACCAAACTAACCAAGAAACAACTTCATCAGATGACAGTCTTATAACATGTTATACAATAAATCTATGTTTTGTTCGAAAAATGTGCATATTTGAGGTATAAATCAGTTTTACATTGCAGCTACCATCACAGCTACCGTCACAAATAGGACTGAAGCAGCCAGAGTAATTACAGACACCAACGTCAAATACCTAAATACTCATCATAAAACATTTCTGAAAAATCGATGGTGTATAGCAAATTAAAGGCAAACATCTTGTGAATCCAGCCAATATTTCCGATTTTTTAAGTGTTTTACAGCGAAAACACAATATAGCATTATATTAGCTTACTACAATAGCCTACCACACTACCGCATTCATTCATCAAGGCACGTTAGCGATAGCAATAGGCACGTTAGCGATAGCGAATAAACCAGCAAAAGATATATAATTTTTGACTAACCTTGATAAGCTTCATCAGATGACAGTCCTATAACATCAGGCTATACATACACTTATGTTTTGTTCGAAAATGTGCATATTTAGAGCTGAAATCAGTGGTTATACATTGTGCTAACGTAGCATCTTTTTCCCAGAATGTGCGGATATTTTTATGGCACTCAACTATTCTGACCAAATAACTATACATAAACGTTACTAAAAAATACATGTTGTATAGGAAATGATAGATACACTAGTTCTTAATGCAATCGCCGTGTTAGAATTCTAAAAATAACTTCATTACGACATCCAGCTTAGGTATAGCGAGAGAGTACCCAAAATCTGGGCGCAAACGACTATTTCACATGTTCGACAGATATATGAAATAGCATCATAAAATGGGTCCTACTTTTGATGATCTTTCATCAGAATGTTGTACAAGGGGTCCTTTGTCAGGAACAATCGTTGTTTGGATTTAGAATGTCCTCTTCTCCAGTCAATTAGCACGGAAAGCTAGCAAAGTGGCGCTAAGCTCTCCTTCCTGAACAAAGGCACACAACGCAACACGCCTAACGTCCCGAATAAATTTCAATAATCTAATAAAACTATATTGAAAAAACATACTTTACGATGATATTGTCACATGTATCAAATAAAATCAAAGCCGGAGTTATTAGTCATCCATAACGACAGCTTATCAGAAGGCAAATCCAGGTCCCTTCACGCGCTCTCCAGAAAACAGGAAACTGGTGACACGTCATGCCGAGAGCTATTATTTGACCCCAGATCACGTTACACACTCCATTTCTTCTCTCACTGCCTGTCGACATCTAGTGGAAGACGTATGAAGTGCATCTATACTAATAAATATCAAGGACATTAATAGGCAGGCCGAAGAAAAGAGCATCGATTTCATATTTTCCACTTCCTGTCAGGAAGTTTGCTGCAAAATGAGTTCTGTTTTACTCACAGATATAATTCAAACGGTTTTAGAAACTAGAGAGTGTTTTCTATCCAATAGTAATAATAATATGCATATTGTATGAGCAAGAATTGAGTACGAGGCCGTTTGAAATGGGCACCTTTTATCCGGCTACTCAATACTGCCCCTGCAGCCCAAACAGGTTAAAACGACAACTCCGCCACAGCCAACAGCTCTGGAACCGATAATGAAACATTTCAGTCAAACGATAACAAGCGTGAGGGGAAGTTTCCATAGTGTGATGGTGGCTGAGTGTCACGCCCTGACCATAGAGAGCCCTTGTTTCTCTATGGTGTAGTAGGTCAGGGCGTGACTAGGAGGTATTCTAGTTTATAATTTCTATGTTGTGTTCTAGTTTATATTTTCTATGTTGGTGTTTTGTATGATTCCCAATTAGAGGCAGCTGGTAATCGTTGTCTCTAATTGGGGATCATATTTAAGTAGATATTTCTCCCACCTGTGTGTGTGGGATATTGTTTTGTGTTTGTGCATGTGCACATGCACCACGTAGTCACGTTTAGTTGTTCGTTTATTGATCTATTTGTTGTTGCTTTAAGTTTCATTTTTCAATAAATATGTGGAACTCAACATCCGCTGCGCCTTGGTCCCGTTCTTACGACAACCGTGACACTGAGTGTCATCCTTGGAATGATTATTGCCCATATTGTGATTTATGTGTATAATGAAGTCATAGGGGCTGACACTATAGAGAAAGCATTCCTGGGTAGTGAGGGGTTTTTAAGGACCTCCGGGATTGTAGTCGTTCCTACACAGTACATGTCCTCTCAGGTTCAGTATTTGTCTGTCTCTATCGGAGGTGAACTGTATATCTACTGAAATTACAGTTCATTCACTTGGAAGGTAATGCCATCACTAAAGTAAGAGACAATCCTTCTAATCAGGGTCCCTCATTGAAGCAGGTTGTGTGAAGAAGATGGTGTTTCAGATGAGGGGTATGTAAACACTGACAACATCCTTGTTTGTATAGGCTGCTTGTGTTTCTTCTCAAGGGTAGGTAGTAAGTCAAATACACACACACACACACACACGCACGCACGCACGCACGGACGCACGCACGCACGCACACACACACACCCACCTACAGCACAGCACAGACGTATTCATCTGAGGGAAAACAAAGAAACGCCTGTAGTCATCTGCCAAATCATATAACCTTAGAATACAGAAAGACAATAGACTAATCTTTGATATTACTTTTGATCTACAATGTCTGCAATATGTCAGCTGCTCTTTGTGCTTGTACTGTATGACTGTCAACCCTTTTCTCTATGGGTACAGTATCCACATCTCTTGACTTCTTCCACATGTTGTTGTGTTACTGCTTGAATTTAAAATTGTTTAATTAGATGTTTTGTCACTGGCCTACACACCCCATAATGTCAAAGTATTTTTTTTAAAACAATTTTTATAAATTAAATAAAAATGAAAAGCTGAAATGTTTTGGGTCAATAAGTATTAAAGGCAGGCAGTTCATAATGCAGTGTCTTAGAGCAGGGCGGTAGGCTGGCAGTTTGTAATGCAGTGTCTTAGAGCAGGGCGGTAGGCTGGCAGTTCGTAATGCAGTGTCTTAGAACACGGGGGTAGGCTGGCAGTTCATAATGCAGTGTCTTAGAACACGGGGGTAGGCTGGCAGTTCATTATGCAGTGTCTTAGAACATGGGGGTAGGCTGGCAGTTCATAATGCAGTGTCTTAGAACACGGGGGTAGGCTGGCAGTTCATTATGCAGTGTCTTAGAACATGGGGGTAGGCTGGCAGTTCATAATGCAGTGTCTTAGAACACGGGGGTAGGCTGGCAGTTCATTATGCAGTGTCTTAGAACACGGGGGTAGGCTGGCAGTTGGTAGTGCGGTGTCTTAGAGCAGGGCGGTAGGCTGGCAGTTCATTATGCAGTGTCTTAGAACACGGGGGTAAGCTGGCAGTTCATTATGCAGTGTCTTAGAACACGGGGGTAGGCTGGCAGTTCATTATGCAGTGTCTTAGAACACGGGAGTAGGCTGGCAGTTCATTATGCAGTGTCTTAGAGCAGGGCAGTAGGCAGGCAGTTCATTATGCAGTGTCTTAGAGCAGGGCAGTAGGCAGGCAGTTCATTATGCAGTGTCTTAGAGCAGGGCAGTAGGCTGGCAGTTCATAATGCAGTGTCTTAGAGCAGGGCGGTAGGCAAGCAGTTCATTATGCAGTGTCTTAGAGCAGGGCAGTAGGCTGGCAGTTCATAATGCAGTGTCTTAGAGCAGGGCGGTAGGCAGGCAGTTCATTATGCAGTGTCTTAGAGCAGGGCAGTAGGCTGGCAGTTCATAATGCAGTGTCTTAGAGCAAGGCGGTAGGCAGGCAGTTCATTATGCAGTGTCTTAGAGCAGGGCGGTAGGCTGGCAGTTCATAATGCAGTGTCTTAGAGCAGGGCGGTAGGCAGGCAGTTCATTATGCAGTGTCTTAGAGCAGGGCGGTAGGCTGGCAGTTTGTAGTGCGGTGTCTTAGAACACGGGGGTAGGCTGGCAGTTCATAATGCAGTGTCTTAGAGCAGGGCAGTAGGCAGGCAGTTCATTATGCAGTGTCTTAGAGCAGGGCAGTAGGCTGGCAGTTCATAATGCAGTGTCTTAGAGCAGGGCGGTAGGCAGGCAGTTCATTATGCAGTGTCTTAGAGCAGGGCAGTAGACTGGCAGTTCATAATGCAGTGTCTTAGAGCAAGGCGGTAGGCAGACAGTTCATTATGCAGTGTCTTAGAGCAGGGCGGTAGGCTGGCAGTTCATAATGCAGTGTCTTAGAGCAGGGCGGTAGGCAGGCAGTTCATTATGCAGTGTCTTAGAGCAGGGCGGTAGGCTGGCAGTTTGTAGTGCGGTGTCTTAGAACACGGGGGTAGGCTGGCAGTTCATAATGCAGTGTCTTAGAGCAGGGCGGTAGGCAGGCAGTTCGTAGTGCGGTGTCTTAGAGCAGGGCGGTAGGCAGGCAGTTCATAATGCAGTGTCTTAGAGCAGGGCGGTAGGCAGGCAGTTCATAATGCAGTGTCTTAGAGCAGGGCGGTAGGCAGGCAGTTCATTATGCAGTGTCTTAGAGCAGGGCGGTAGGCAGGCAGTTCATAATGCAGTGTCTTAGAGCAGGGCGGTTGGCAGGCAGTTCATAATGCAGTGTCTTAGAACACGGGGGTAGGCAGGCAGTTCATTATGTAGTGTCTTAGAACACGGGGGTAGGCAGGCAGTTCATTATGCAGTGTCTTAGAACACGGGGGTAGGCTGGCAGTTCATTATGTAGTGTCTTAGAACATGGGGGTAGGCTGGCAGTTCATTATGTAGTGTCTTAGAACACGGGGGTAGGCAGGCAGTTCATTATGCAGTGTCTTAGAACACGGGGGTAGGCAGGCAGTTCATAATGCAGTGTCTTAGAACACGGGGGTAGGCTGGCAGTTCATAATGCAGTGTCTTAGAACATGGGGGTAGGCTGGGAGTTCGTAGTGCGGTGTCTTAGAGCAGGGCGGTAGGCAGGCAGTTCATAATGCAGTGTCTTAGAACACGGGGGTAGGCAGGCAGTTCATAATGCAGTGTCTTAGAACATGGGGGTAGGCTGGCAGTTCGTAGTGCGGTGTCTTAGAGCAGGGCGGTAGGCAGGCAGTTCATAATGCAGTTTCTTAGAGCAGGGCGGTAGGCAGGCAGTTCATTATGCAGTGTCTTAGAGCAGGGCGGTAGGCAGACAGTTCGTAGTGCGGTGTCTTAGAACACGGGGGTAGCCTGGCAGTTCATTATGCAGTGTCTTAGAGCAGGGCAGTAGGCTGGCAGTTCGTAGTGCGGTGTCTTAGAACACGGGGGTAGCCTGGCAGTTCATTATGCAGTGTCTTAGAACAGGGCAGTAGGCTGGCAGTTCATAGTGCGGTGTCTTAGAACACGGGGGTAGGCTGCAGATTATAACTATAAAGAGAGTGAGAGAGAGATGCCCAGACAGATTATAACTATAGAGTGAGGGTGAGATGCCCAGCCTGATTATAACTATAAAGAGTGTGAGAGATGCCCAGACAGATTAATACTATAGAGTGAGGGTGAGATGCCCAGCCTGATTATAACTATAAAGATTGTGAGAGATGCCCAGACAGATTAATACTATAGAGTGAGGGTGAGATGCCCAGCCTGATTATAACTATAAAGAGTGTGAGGGAGAGATGCCCAGACAGATTATAACTATAGAGTGAGGGGAGAGATGCCCAGACAGATTATTACTATAGAGTGAGGGTGAGATGCCCAGCCTGATTATAACTATAAAGAGTGTGAGAGATGCCCAGACAGATTAATACTATAGAGTGAGGGTGAGATGCCCAGCCTGATTATAACTATAAAGAGTGTGAGAGATGCCCAGACAGATTATTACTATAGAGTGAGGGTGAGATGCCCAGCCTGATTATAACTATAAAGAGTGTGAGAGATGCCCAGACAGATTATTACTATAGAGTGAGGGTGAGATGCCCAGCCTGATTATAACTATAAAGAGTGTGAGAGATGCCCAGACAGATTAATACTATAGAGTGAGGGTGAGATGCCCAGCCTGATTATAACTATAAAGAGTGTGAGAGATGCCCAGACAGATTAATACTATAGAGTGAGGGCGAGATGCCCAGCCTGATTATAACTATAAAGAGAGTGAGGGAGAGATGCCCAGACAGATTAATACTATAGAGTGAGGGTGAGATGCCCAGCCTGATTATAACTATAAAGAGTGTGAGAGATGCCCAGACAGATTATTACTATAGAGTGAGGGTGAGATGCCCAGCCTGATTATAACTATAAAGAGTGTGAGAGATGCCCAGACAGATTAATACTATAGAGTGAGGGCGAGATGCCCAGCCTGATTATAACTATAAAGAGAGTGAGGGAGAGATGCCCAGACAGATTAATACTATAGAGTGAGGGTGAGATGCCCAGCCTGATTATAACTATAAAGAGTGTGAGAGATGCCCAGACAGATTAATACTATAGAGTGAGGGCGAGATGCCCAGCCTGATTATAACTATAAAGAGTGTGAGAGATGCCCAGACAGATTAATACTATAGAGTGAGGGCGAGATGCCCAGACAGATTATAACTATAAAGAGTGTGAGGGAGAGATGCCCAGCCTGATTATAACTATAGAGTGAGGGGAGAGATGCCCAGACAGATTATTACTATAGAGTGAGGGTGAGATGCCCAGCCTGATTATAACTATAGAGTGAGGGAGTTATACCCAGCCTGATTGTAACTATAGAGAGAGTGAGGGAGAGATGCCCAGCCTGATTATAACTATAGAGAGAGTGAGGGAGAGATGCCCAGCCTGATTATAACTCTAAAGAGAGTGAGGGAGAGATGCCCAGCCTGATTATAACTATAAAGAGAGTGAGGGAGAGATGCCCAGCCTGATTATAACTATAGAGAGAGTGAGGGAGAGATGCCCAGACATATTATAACTATAGAGAGAGTGAGGGAGAGATGCCCAGCCTGATTATAACTATAGAGTGAGGTAGAGAGGCCCAGACTGATTATAACTATAGAGAGAGTGAGGGAGAGATAATTTTCAAGTTTCCAAGTTAATACCCCAATTATCTCAGGGTAGTAAGGGCACATTAACGGTGAGCCTGACCCGTCGTCGTTTTAAAATGGTATAGATGTGTTGGGTTGTTGATCCGAGCATTAGAAATGATCTGTGTTTGTCAGGTAGCCCGCTGTCGTGTTTAATTACCTCTACTATTGGCTGAGCCACGGCCCGCCTCTCTCTCTCTCTCTCTCTCTCTCTCTCTCTCTCTCTCTCTTCTTCTCTCTCTGTCTCCTTCTCTGTCTCCTTCTCTCTCCTTCTCTCTCTGTCTCCTCTCTCTCTGTCTCCTTCTCTCTCTGTCTCCTTCTCTCTGTCTATTTCTCTTTCTCTGTCTCCTCTCTCTCTCTCTCTTTCTCTGTCTCCTTCTCTCTTACTCTCTCTCTAGCATCAATCTGATCCTGGCATAAGAATGTGCCGTTTGGCAAGCGCCCGGCTATAAATAAAGACAAGCCTTCACAAAAGAATGTGTTAATTACTAATTACACAGAGAGAGAAAGGCCCAGACCATTCACTCACACACACACACGTGTGCACACGCACATTCCGTACATGCACACACACATGCTTTCGGGATTGCATGCAAGTTCGCACACACACACACTCACAGACACAGACACAGACACAGACACAGACACAGACACAGACACACAGACACACACACACACACACACACACACACACACACACACACACACACACACACACACACACACACACACACACACACACACACACACACAGACACAGACACACACACACAGAGAGAGAGAGAGAGAGAGAGAGAGAGAGATAGAGAGAGAGAGAGAGAGAGAGAGAGAGAGAGAGAGAGAGAGAGAGAGAGAGAGAGAGAGAGAGAGAGAGAGAGAGAGAGAGAGAGAGAGAGAGAGAGAGAGAGAGAGAGAGAGAGAGAGAGAGAGACACACACACAGACACACAGACACACACAGACACAGGCGTGCTGGAAGGGAACAGTGAGCTTGTGTAACAGGCGGCTCAGCTCTGAGCCTCGTTAATAGGGCTGTTCAAACTAATAGCAGAAATCAAACACAGTAATCAGAAGAAGCATTACAGTTTTTTACAATCACTTTGGCACTAATTTCAGAACCTTGATGTCATTTTTCAAAACTCTAGACACAAAACTCACATCCGATGATCAAAAACACTTTTTCCAATTGCTTGGATACAATACACACGAAGCTAATATAATTTGTTCATTGAACTAAAATCACCTGTTCAAAATGACACAACTTAACATCAAAGTATTACCATTTCAAAATGCAATTCACACATTACATCTGAAATGACTGTCTATTCATTTCATTACAATAATCTAACTATCAACTGATAGAACTGCTCAAAATGATAAGTAACTGTTGCATTACTCTTAATGCATAGTTTTACGGAAACTGACAAACAATATTCCATGTTTAGATCATGAAAGTTTTAGGATAACGAGATCCATTGACACCAATACCGTGGAACATGAAACAATTGGACTACATTATCTGTGGATGTAATATTTCATCATCATTCTTTATCACTTTTCCAGACCATGTTTTCAGATTTGACATTACTGTATACTCACTTTATTAGGTACACCTATATAGTGCTGGGTAGGACCCCCTTTTGCCTCCACAACAGCCTGAATTATTCATGATGTTGTATGTTAAGAGATGCCCTTCTGCACACCGCTGTTTTATAAAGCTGTTATTTGAGCATTTGTGGCCTTTCTGTCAGCTTGAATGAGTCTGGATATTCTCCTCTGACCTCTCTCATTAACACGGTGTTTCTGCCCACAGAACTGCCGCTCACTGAATGTGTTTTGTTTATCGCACCATTCTCTGTAAACTCTAGAGACTGTAGTGCGTACAAATCCCAGGAGGGCAGCTGTTTCTGAGATGCTGGAACCACCATGTGTTGCACCAACAGTCATACCACGGTCAAAGTTACACATCTTGCCCGTTCTAAGGTTTGGTCGAACAACAACTAAAGCTCTCTACTCTATATACTCTATATATTGAGTTGCAGGCAGCCACATGATTTGCTGTTCAAAGGAGCAGGCTATTTGCGTTAACACGCAAGTGTACCTAATAAAGTGGCCGGTGAGGGTATGTATGCAGGCCCTTGTAATAGCTTTTCCAATACTGCCAACTCGTTACTGATGATTGATTTCACATTGTGGTACGAGTATATAGTGAAATGAGTGGTATCCACCTACAACAACATAGTGATAACATGGAGCCGGCAGGTGATCCAGGTCACAATAGAGATCAAGCAGTGGGAGGAGGAAGACGAGGAAGACGTGGTGGTCAAAGGAATGTCAGAGGACAAGCACCCATTTTGAGAGGTGGTCGCGGGCCTCGTTGAGAGGTGAGGGGGAACGTGGTAGAGGACAAGGCCACGGACCAAGACAGTGGCAGCAACAGCAAAGAGTGTCCAATGAAATCCTAGCAATAGTTGTAGACCATGTTGTAAATCATGACATGACAATGACTGAGGCAGCTACAAAGATTCAACCAAACCTCAGAAGATCAACCGTGACCTCAATCATCAGAACTTTCCGCAATGAGAACAGGTAAGTCTTCAGAATGCACTAAACATTAGGCTACTGTCAATTGTCAAATGACTGTATACTGCACGCCAATGTGTACCACAGAGTAGGTGATGTGAAAAATGTGTTCTTACTGTAATTTTCCCTGTAGAATTGAGACTAGGCCAAATAGGGGAGGCAGAGGCAAAATTCTGATTGACCAACGAGCCGGCTGTGGTCAATTTGGTTCGGGCCAGAAATGATATTCGCCTTACAGACATTTGGCAGCACATCTTGGACAATGACGACATGTTCAACAATGTGGAAGCCATACGTTTGCCGACTATTGCACCCATGCTGAAAAGGCACCAGGTGTCTCTAAAACAACTATAACGTGTGCCTTTTGAAAGAAATGCAGACAGAGTGAAGCAACTGAGGACTGAGTATGTTCAGGTATGTTCAGTTTCAAGATGCTTGTTGTGAAAAATCCCCCAAAATTCTACATTATTGTAATCAGTAATTCTCTTTCCAAAATGTCTTTTTAGATTGTGATGGAGCTGGATGCTGATGAAAACCATCACAAATTCCTCTTTTTGGATGAGGCAGGCTTCAACCTGGCCAAGACAAGGAGGAGAGGTTGGAATTTCATTGGCCAGTGTGCAACCATCCAAATTCCTGGACAACATGGGGCCAACATCACCATGTGTGCGGTTATATCGGAAGATGGTGTGGTGGGACGCAGACCTCGTATTGGATCATATAATGCATCTCTCCCTGTAACCTTCCTTGATGAGCTAAATCAGGTCTGCAGAGCTGATGGCGTGACCTATGTCATTGTGTGGGATAATGTCAGGTTCCACCATGCTCAAATGGTGCAAGCAGGGTTTCAGGCCCATCCACAATTTACCACCCTGTACTTACCCCATACTCTCCTTTCCTTAACCCGATTGAGGAATTTTTCTCCACATAGAGGTGGAAGGTATATGATAGGCGCCCTCACGAACAAGCCATCCCTCTCCAAGCCATGGATGACACATGAAATGGCATCACGGCAGACCAGTGTCAGGCCTGGATTCGCCCGAAGATTCTTCCCAAGATGTTTGGCTAATGAAAACCTCCATTGTGATGTGGATGAGAACCTGTGATCAAATCCACAAGACAAGGTTGATGGAAATATAAGAGTAAGCAATTCTTTGTTTTGCTTTTTACAGTAAGCCAGGTGAGGAACACTGCAGCTGACCTTTTACTGCAGTTTCTTTCTTTTTTGTAGCTAATTATTTTTGCTTTGATTCAAAGAAACCTATGTTGTGATTTTTATTTTATTTTTATCAATAAATTGCAGATTTTATTCAATGATTCCACTGTGTCTGTAGTATTCTCTCTACTAGTCATTTTACAGAGATGGATTTACAGATAGTACCATGATGAAACATGTATCACATATTTTTGTACTCCAATATTTAATGATTGATCGAACAACTACACAGTGAAACTATCGGTATCTTGTGTTTTGGTGATCTAAATGAATGTTTCTATGGTATTTCATGATAAATGAGTTATTTGAACAAATGATTCTGCAATTTAAAGGTTTCTTTAAAGATTTGAACACACAATGCAATGTTTTGAACATTGGATAGCCTGTGTTACAAGTGATGACCGTTTTGAGTTTTGAGTCTAGAGTTTTGAAAAATTACCACAAGGTTCTGAAACTAGTGCCAAAGTGATTGTAAAAACTCTAAGTGTCGTCCCTCTCCGGTCGTTGTGGAAGTCCCTCTTATGAAGAGGTGCCAGCGGGTTGAGAAGTTGGTCTAGTTGGGGTAGTACATCCCACCCTCTCTCACTGAACTCTCACACATACACACACACACAAATGTGCAAATACACAAATGTGTGCTCACACACACACACACACACACACACACACACACACACACACACACACACACACACACACACACACACACACACACACACACACACACACACACAGGAACAGTCCTAATCGTTATAAGACTCATGGGCTCATATTTGCACGGTATATCCCGTCAGACAAATACTTCCCTCATCTTCTACATAAAATCCCTCCATTAAGATTTGTATTTGTATTTATTATGGATCCCCATTAGCTGCTGCCAAGGCAGTGTGTGCCCTGAGGCCCATACTCCACTATCACATCTCTACAACGCAAAATCCATGTGTACGTGTGTGTATAGTGCATATGTTATCATCTGTGTTTATGCATGTGTCTGTGCCTATGTTTGTGTTGCTTCACAGTCCCCGCTGTTCCATAAGGTGTATTTTTACCTGCTTTTTAAATCTGATTCTACTGCTTGCATCAGTTACCTGATGTGGAATAGAGTTCCATGTAGTCATCGCTCTATGTAGTACTGTGTGCCTCCCATAGTCTGTTCTGGACTTGGGGACTGTGAAGAGACCTCTGGTGGCATGTCTTGTGGGGTATGCATGGGTGTAGCGAGCTGTGTGCCATTCACCTCATTATTCTCATATGTTTGAAAAATGAAAATACTCTGAATGCAATTAAGCAATAATGCCGAGGAGGTGTGGTATACGGCCAATATACCACGGCGAAGGGCTGTTCTCAAGTAAGACGCAATGCTGAGTGTCTGGACACAGCCGTGGTATATTGGCCATGTATTACAAACCCCCGAGGAGACTTAATGCTTTGATAACCTGGTTATCAATATAATTAGAGCAGTAAAAATTGTTGTTTTGTCGTACCCGTGGTCTGATATATGGCAGGGCTCGAACCACACAGTTTAAAATACATCATATAATGTTCTCCCATGCAGACTGTTTGGATAAAAACACAAGATAGGTCTGTAATTTCTTTGCCTTCCCCACCTGCCATTCTAACTCACTCATAAAATATACCTCCGCTATATGTACATACTTCTTTCCCTGTGTTATTCTCTATTAAAAATCATGTTTTCATAGTGTTAAATAACATAGCCGTGTTATCACCCGGTAATGGGGAGGAAGGAGTGAAGAAGAGGAGAAATGGACAGTTCAACAATAAGCAGGAGGTGAGCTGAGAATTAGAGTGTCTATTAAAACACATCGGTGGAGAAAAAGAGGAATGAAACAATAGATTTACTGAATGGCTGGCTGCCTGCTTGCCTGGCTGCCTGGCTGGCTTGCTGCCTGGCTTGCTGTCTGGCTTGCTGCCTGGCTTGCTGTCTGGTTGGCTGGCTGCCTGGCTGGCTGGCTGGCTGGCTGGCTGGCTGGCTGGCTGGCTGCCTGGCTGGCATCTCGGCTGCTGCCTGAGCTTCAAACTTTGCAGGCTCATCATTAAAGCTGGCATGTGCAGGTTCTATGGGAGGCCCTGAGAGTAATGTGAACTTCTGCAGCTGTCCCGGCTGCCTGTCTCCTGAGCCCTCTCTCACTGATGTTAAAAGAAATCTTTATTGTCAGTCACATATCCTATTCACTTTGTTCACCTGCACTGACAATCCTTGGCTGGGAGAGAGAGAGAGAGAGTGTGTGTATGCGTGTGTGAATGGGTGTGTGTGCGTGTGTGTGTGCGGGCACTCGTGCATGTTTGTGTGTGTGTAACTACCTACAGTAGCCTACTTCTTCTTCAACATTGGCATCCGTGAGTTTCTAAACGCTCCCTCATTAGTTGAAATCTGTTTGAAATCTCCAAGTGCGAGGATGATAACAAAGCCCTCAGACAGGTGAGGTGTGTGGGGGTGGGGGGGGGGGGGGGGGGGGAGTGGTGGAAAGTATCAAGTCAGAAAAGAAGGAGGCAGAAGGGGAGGAGGAGCGCAATCACAGTGTTCAGTGTCACCAGACTGCTCACTGTGAGAACCTCTCTTCTCCACCGCCCAACTCCTCTCTTCTCCACCGCCCCACTCCTCTCTTCTCCACCGCCCCACTCCTCTCTTCTCCACCGCTCCACTCCTCTCTTCTCCACCGCCCCACTCCTCTCTTCTCCACCGCCCAACTCCTCTCTTCTCCACCGCCCCACTCCTCTCTTCTCCACCGCCCCACTCCTCTCTTCTCCACCGCCCCACTCCTCTCTTCTCCACCGCCCCACTCCTCTCTTCTCCACCGCCCCACTCCTCTCTTCTCCACCGCCCCACTCCTCTCTTCTCCACCGCCCCACTCCTCTCTTCTCCACCACCCCACTCCTCTCTTCTCCACCGCCCCACTCCTCTCTTCTCCACCACCCCACTCCTCTCTTCTCCACCACCCCACTCCTCTCTTCTCCACCACCCCACTCCTCTCTTCTCCACCGCCCCACTACTCTCTTCATGTGGCTCCTCACCATTCTCCTCTCGTGTCCTCCTCTACCCTCTCCTCTCCTTTCCTCTCTTTTCCTCTCCTCTCCCCTGGTCTCTCCATTTCTATTCTCATCATCTCCTCTCCTCTCCTCTTCTCACCTCTCTTCTATCTCTTCTCCTCTTCTTCTTTCCTTTTCTCTTCTCCCCTCCTCTCCTCTCCTCCAAGCTCCTCTCCCCTCCCCTCCTCTCCCCTCTTTTCCTTTCCCCTTCTCTCCTCTATAGAGTGAGGTTTGATAGTGACAGTCGTAATGTACCCTGAGTTTACCACCACTGGATCACCTGAATAAAGTGGAAGGTGTTTGATCTTCTGGATGCAATGGGGGAGATGAGAAACTACAGTCTGGACCTCACATCTTTGAAGTGATATGGATGGTGGAGTGGAGTGGAGTGGAAAGGAATGAAGTGGTGGAGTGGAGTGGCGTGGAAAGGAATGAAGTGGTGGAGTGGAGTGGAGTGGCGTGGAAAGGAATGAAGTGGTGGAGTGGAGTGGAGTGGAGTGGAGTGGCGTGGAAAGGAATGTAGTGGTGGAGCGGAGTGGAGCGGAAAGGAATGAAGCGGTGGAGTGGAGTGGAGTGGAAAGGAATTAAGTGGTGGAGTGGAGTGGAAGAGAGTGGAAAGGATTGAAGTGGTGGAGTGGAGTGGAGAGGAGAGGCAAGGAATGAAGTGGTGGAGTAGAGTGGAGAGGAGAGGCAAGGAATGAAGTGGTGGAGTGGAGTGGAGTGGAAAGGAATGACGTGGTGGAGCAGAGTGGAGTGGAAAGGAATTAAGTGGTGGTGTAGAGTGGAGTGGAGTGGAATGTAGTGGTGGAGCGGAGTGGAGTGGAAAGGAATGAAGCGGTGGAGCAGAGTGGAGAGGAGAGGCAAGGAATGAAGTGGTGGAGTAGAGTGGAGTGGAAAGGAATGAAGCGGTGGAGTAGAGTGGAGAGGAGAGGCAAGGAATGAAGTGGTGGAGTGGAGTGGAGTGGAAAGGAATGAAGCGGTGGAGTAGAGTGGAGAGGAGAGGCAAGGAATGAAGTGGTGGAGTGGAGTGGAGTGGAAAGGAATGAAGCGGTGGAGTAGAGTGGAGAGGAGAGGCAAGGAATGAAGTGGTGGAGTAGAGTGGAGAGGAGAGGCAAGGAATGAAGTGGTGGAGTAGAGTGGAGAGGAGAGGCAAGGAATGAAGTGGTGGAGTGGAGTGGAGTGGAAAGGAATGAAGTGGTGGAGCAGAGTGGAGTGGAAAGGAATGAAGTGGTGGAGTAGAGTGGAGAGGAGAGGCAAGGAATGAAGTGGTGGAGTGGAGTGGAGTGGAAAGGAATGAAGTGTTGGAGCAGAGTGGAGTGGAAAGGAATTAAGTGGTGGTGTAGAGTGGAGTGGAGTGGAATGTAGTGGTGGAGCAGAGTGGAGTGGAAAGGAATGAAGCGGTGGAGTAGAGTGGAGTGGAAAGGAATGAAGCGGTGGAGTGGAGTGGAGTGGAAAGGAATGAAGCGGTGGAGTAGAGTGGAGTGGAAAGGAATGAAGTGGTGGAGTGGAGTGGAGTGGAGTGGAAAGGAATGAAGTGGTGGTGTAGAGTGGAGTGGAGTGGAATGTAGTGGTGGAGCGGAGTGGAGTGGAAAGGAATGAAGCGGTGGAGTAGAGTGGAGAGGAGAGGCAAGGAATGAAGTGGTGGAGTGGAGTGGAGTGGAAAGGAATGAAGTGGTGGTGTAGAGTGGAGTGGAGTGGAATGTAGTGGTGGAGCGGAGTGGAGTGGAAAGGAATGAAGCGGTGGAGTAGAGTGGAGAGGAGAGGCAAGGAATGAAGTGGTGGAGTGGAGTGGATGGACTTTCTCATTGAACGTGACAATGTACTGTATAGGTTGTACTCAATCACAATATTCATTGTACAGTCGTAGTAATTTGTTAAACAAATACTATTTGGCGTATAACATATCTATCCAATGTGCATATCTGTGTCATAATATTTAATTATTTCACATTCAGATACAGTATGTGATCCATTGAAGTAAATATTAAAACACACCCAAACTAGACATTGAGGACTTTTGTCCTGTGTTGACAAATTCCAGTGCTGTAGGTAGTTACAGCATTAAACTCTCTCAGTGTGGTTGTTTATGGAATCTGGGTATCCAAATCCATTTAGAATCCCTTCAGAATGCCTGACAAACACACACACATACACAGAGAGACACACACACACAATCTCTTTCCGTCTTGTGACCCCAGACGCCAGCAGAGATAACGCTGATCATGTGACCCGGGTGCCACGACGGTAAGCAGAGTGATAGAGGCTGATTTAGACTGCTACTCACGCCTCACATATTGGAAGTTAAGTTTAGCATCTTCTTCCTTATCTCTCTCAGTATTTTTCCCCTCTCTCTGTCTCTCTTTCTCTCTGTCTCTCTTTCTCGCTGTCTCTCTTTCTCTCTGTCTCTCGTTCTCTCTCTGAGCATAAGAGTTTGTGCTCAGTAGGACTGATTATCTCCCCAAATAAACAAATATGGACAGCTATGTCTATCAAACTATGACAAACCTCTGGCAGGTTATTTATTTATTTATTTATTTATTATTTTAGATATCTGTGTCACTACCAGGATAGTTCACTTCATTCCATAGTAAAACTTAATACTGCAACTTCAGACTGTATTCCACTACAAACTTTGTTTATGGATACTTATAGTGTTATAACACATTAGCTGTGTATTATGAGGCATTATAAATGACGTATAAAGCACTATGTATTTGTGTAGAGAGTGCACCCAAAATGTACCAGTAATCAGAATGTGTGTATTGGGCAAAGTCATTATATACTACGCTTTTTCAGCAATACGGAGGGTCTTCCCTCATCATCTCCTCTCATTAATTCTGAAACAAAGTCCACGTTCAGATCTATTTGTAAATTAGTCAAAGGTTTCCTCTTTTCCTTGGGGTTTGGATACCAGAGGAACAGCAATTTTGAAATCAATGAAAATCCAGGTTAACAGTTGGCCTAACCTTATCCAATGCTAAGTAGTTGCTATTTCAGAGTGATATTACAGCAGTGTAAGCTTGATCATGCATAACCAGAGAAGTTGAAACTATAGTTGCATTGGATTGCATTGGACTTCGATTGTGCAACATTTGCCCATCATTCGTTTCACAATTCTTCAAGCTCGGTGAAATTGGTTATTGATCATTTGCAACCAGTTTCAGGTCCTACCGTACATTTTCATGTAGAGTCAAGTCAAAACTGTAACTCGGCCACTCAGGAACATTCATTGGTATTCTTGGTAAGCAACTCCAGTGTAGGCATCATTGTAAATAAGTATTTGTTCTTAACTGACTTGCCTAGTTAAATAAAATTATATAAGTAAATCAACGTTTTGGCCTTGTGTTTTACGTTATTGTCCTGCTGAAAGGTGAATTAATCTCCCAGTGTCTGGTGGAAAGCAGGTTTTCCTTGAGGATTTTGCCTGTGTGTAGCTCCATTTAGTAAATGTTTTATTGTGAAAAACTCCCCAGTCCATAACATGATCCAGCCACCACTATGCTTGAAAATATGGAGAGTTGTACTCAGTAATGTGTTGTATTGGATTTGCCCCAAACATAACACTTTGAATTCAGGATAAAAAGTTAGTTACTTTGCCACATTTTTTGCAGTATTGCTTTAGTGCCTTGTTGCAAGCAGGATGTATGTCAATTAGGTTAGTATTGTGGAGTAAGTACAATAATGTTGATCCATCCTCAGTTTTCTCCTATCACAGCCATTGAACTCTGTAACTGTTTTTAAGTCACCATTGGCCTGATGGTGAAATCCAAGAGTGGTTTACTTCCTCTGCGGCAACTGAGTTAGGAAGGATGCCCGTATCTTTGTAGGCCAGTGACAAAAACATCTAAATGTAATCCATTTTAAATCCAGGCTGTAACACAACAAAATGTGGAAACAGTGGGGGGGTGTGAAAACTTTCTGAAGGCTCTGTATATTTATATTCTGGACTCTGGTTCGGAAGCTAATTTCATGCAATTCTATAAATTTTGCCATGGTTTCTGTACTGTGTATTTAAATACTGCATTATCGTTCATTCTAATATTTATAATACTGTACATTGCCTTTTAGTTACGCTGTTTATACACACTGCATATTTATTTACATACTGGATTCTTTACATAGTGTTAACCAGCAATAGCCGACACCCGCATAGCTGATGTTTTGGCGGTGTGGAGGTGGAACTGCATTGGAGCTGTCAAATCAGCGAGCAGCTGCTCTTCTGGTCATTGTTACAGAGCCACACCCACCCCGCTTGCGTTAGAAGTTCAGAACGAGAAAGTATAGGCAAAAAAATAAATAATGACCCTCAAACTGAAAATCATTAAACAAACGGATGAGGATTTCTATCAGCCTACTCGAGGTGTAGATTACTTCTCACATTCCAGTGTTCCAACTTGTAAACAAGGCTGCATGGGATTTCTCTTCGTTTGATTCCATGCAGCCGATGGCAGTATCCGGTCTAGGTGCAATGTAAGGAGCTGCTTGTGGATTTGACAACTCTAATGCAGTTCCACCTCTGACACTGTCAAAACATCAGCTATGCCAATGTCGGTTAAGCGGATCTGATTGCTTCGAGCCCTTAGTTTACAGTATCCTGTGTAATTTCATCCAGTGTATATAGAGTGCCTTCAGAAAGCATTCACACCCCGTTACTTTTTTTCACATTTGGTTGTGTTATAGCTTGAATTTTTTGGTTTTGTGTCACTGATCGACACACAACACCCCATAATGAAATGTTTACAATTTAATAAAAATAAATAAAAGCTAAAATATCTTTGCATGGACTCTGTGTGCAATACTAACATTTAACCTCTAAAACTCTAAGACATTGGGGTTTGGGGGGGATATAAAAATATATATATATATACAAAATTTGGCCTTTACTACTATAGCCCATTGACACGCTAAAAAGATCAAGAAAGTAATCATAAGGAATATGATATGATATCTATGAGATATAAGAAAGCTCAGGAAATACAGTGCACTCGGAAAGTATTCAGACCCCTTGACTTTTTCCACATTTTGTTACACTACAGCCTTATTCAAAATTTATTAAATCGTTTTTTTTACTCATCAGTCGACACAAAACACCACATAATGAAAAGGCTAAACAGGTTTAAAGATGTTTTAGCAAATTTATAAAATAAAATAAACTGAAATATCACATTTAAATAAGTATTCAGACTTTGGTTTGTCTTTATGGGATATTGTGTTTGGATTTATTTGATCATATATATTTTTTAACCTTTATTTAACTAGGCAAATCAGTTAAGAACAAATTCTTATTTTCAATGATGGCCTAGAAACAGTGGGTTAACTGCCTTGTTCAGGGGCAGAATGACAGATTTGTTTTACCTTTTCAGCTCGGGGATCCGATCTTGCAACCTTGTCTAACGCTCTAACCACTAGGCTACCTGTCGCCCCAATGATGAGGATTTTTTTTTTTAATCCATTTTAGAAAAATAATGTAATGTAACAAAATGTGGAAAAAGGTAAGGGGTCTGAATACTTTCAGAATGCACAGTATTAGTGTAACGAGTGTCGTCTGGAGAAAGAGAGGAGGACCAAAGTGCAGAGTGGTACGTGTTCATTATTTTAATAAAACAACTGAACACTGAACAAAAACAAAAACGACAAATGAACAGTTCTAACAGGTGCAACAAACACTAACCAGAAAATAACCACCCACAAATAAAAGTGGGAAAACAGGCTACCTAAGTATGGCTCCCAATCAGAGACAACGATAGACAGCTGCCTCTGATTGAGAACCATACCAGGCCAAACACATAGAAATAGAAAACCTAGACCTACAACATAGAATACCCACCCACATCACACCCTGACAAAACTAAGAATAGAAACATACAAAGCAATCTACGGACAGGGCGTGACAGTACCCCCCCCCCCCCCCCCCCAAAGGTGCGGACTTCGGCCGCAAAACCTGAACCAATAGGGGAGGGTCTGGGTGGGCATTTCACCGCGGTGGCGGCTCTGGTGCGGGACGTGGACCCCGGACCGGGGACCCTCGCAGCGGACCCCGGACAGGAGGGAGACTCTGGCCGCTCCGGACAGGAGGGAGACTCTGGCCGCTCCGGACAGGAGGGAGAATCTGGCTGCTCCGGACAGGAGGGAGACTCTGGCTGCTCCGGACAGGAGGGAGACTCTGGCTGCTCCGGAATAGATGGAGACTCTGGCTGCTTCGGACTAGAGGGAGACTCTGGCTGCTCCGGACTAGAGGGCGACGTTGGAGGCTCCGGACTAGAGGGCGTCGCTGGAGGCTCCGGACTAGAGGGCGATGCTGGAGGCTCCGGACTAACTTCCTTCGTTGGGGGCCTCGTACCATAACTCCTCACTGGAGGTTTCGTGCCATTGATCCTCACTGGAGGCTTCGTGCCATGGATCCTCACTGGAGGCTTCGTGCCATGGATCATCACTGGAGGCTTCGTGCCATGGATCATCACTGGAGGCTTCGTGCCATGGATCCTCACTGGAGGCTTCGTGCCATGGATCATCACTGGAGGCTTCTTGTCATGGATCATCACTGGAGGCTTCGTGCCATGGATCATCACTGGAGGCTTCGTGCCATGGATCATCACAGGAGGCTTCGTGCCATGGATCATCACAGGAGGCTTTTTGCCATGGATCATCACTGGAGGCTTCTTTCCATGGATCATCACTGGAGGCTTATTGCCATGGATCATCACTGGAGGCTTCGTGCCATGGATCACCACTGGAGGCTTCGTGCCGTGGATCATCACAGGAGGCTTCGTGCCATGGATCATCACTGGAGGCTTCGTGCCATGGATCATCACTGGCGGCTTCTTGCCATGGATCATCACTGGAGGCTTCGTTCCATGGATCATCACTGGAGGCTTCGTGCCATGGATCATCACTGGAGGCTTCGTGCCATGGATCATCACTGGAGGCTTCTTGCCATGGATCATCACTGGAGGCTTCTTGCCATGGATCATCACAGAAGGCTTCGTGCCATGGATCATCACTGGAGGCTTCTTGCCATGGATCATCACAGGAGGCTTCGTGCCATGGATCATCACTGGAGGCTTCTTGCCATGGATCATCACAGGAGGCTTCGTGCCATGGATCATCACTGGATTGGTGATACACACAGGAGGCCTGGCTCTGGGAGAAGGCACAGGACTCACCAGGCTGGGGAGACATGCAGGAGGGTCAGAGCTTCGCACATGCACAGAACTCACCAGGCTGGGGAGACATGCAGGAAGCCTTGTCCTTGGCCGAGGCACCGGATGCACTGGACCGTGGAAGTGCACTGGCGGTCTCGAGCGCAGAGCTAGCACCACTCGTCCTGACTGGATCCCCCCTGTAGCCCGGCAAGTGCGGGGAGTTGGAACAGGCCGCACTGGGCTGTGCTGGCGAACTGGGGACACCGTGCGTAGGGCTGGTGCAGTATACCCCGGGCAGAGGAGACGTACTGGAGACCAGATGCGCTGAGCCGGCATCATCCCTCCTGGCTCGATGCCCACTATAGCCCGGCCGATTCGAGGAGCTGCGATGTAGCACACCGGGCTATGCGTGCGCACTGGGGACACCTTGCGCTTCCCCGCATAACACGGTGCCTGCCCAGTCACTCTCTCGCCACGGTAAGCATGGGGAGTTGGCTCAGGTCTCCTACCTGAGTCCGCCAATCTCCCCGTGTGCCCCCACCCCAAAAAATTCTGGGGCTGCCTCTCGTGCACTTCTCCTCGAGCCAACTCCTCATAGCGTCGCCGCTCTACCTTAGCTGCCTCCAGCTACTTTTTCGGACGGCGATACTCTCCCATGGTCCTTTGCCGTCCAAGATTTCCTCCCATGTCCAGGAGTCCATTCCACCACGCTGCTTGGTCCCTTGTTGGTGGGTGGTTCTGTAACGATTGTCGTCTGGAGAAAGAGAGGAGGACCAAAGTGCAGCGTGGTACGTGTTCATTATTTTAATAAAACAACTGAACACTGAACAAAACAACAAAAACGACAAACGAACAGTTCTAACAGGTGCAACAAACACTAACCAGAAAATAACCACCCACAAACAAAAGTGGGAAAACAGGCTACCTAAGTATGGCTCTCAATCAGAAACAACGATAGACAGCTGCCGATAGACAGCTGATTGAGAACCATACCAGGTCAAACACATAGAAATAGAAAACCTAGACCTACAACATAGAATACCCAACCACATCACACCCTGACCAAACCAAAAATAGAAACATACAAAGCAATCTACGGTCAGGGCGTGACAATTAGTTTGTAGGCCAAACCCTTCGGAGCCTGCATACGTTTTGTCTGACAAACACCGCTGTAGCTCGTTCAACATCCACCGCAGATGCAGAAGGCCACAACATTGAACTGGATTGAGACGCATCCCATGAAAAATATACACTACTGTTCAAAAGTTTGGGTTCACTTAGAAATTACCTTGCTTTTGAAAGAAAAGCACATTTTTTCATCCATTAAAATAACATAAAATTTATCAGAAATACAGTGTAGATGTTGTTAATTTTGTAAATGACTATTGTAGCTGGAAACGGCAGATTTTTTTATAGAAAAACTACATAGGCGTACAGAGGTCCATTATCAGCAACCATCACTCCTGTGTTCCAATGGCACGCTGTGTTAGCTAAACCAAGTTTATCATTTTAAAAGGCTAATTGAGCATTAGAAAACCCTTTTGCAATTATATTAGCACAGCTGAAAACTGTTGTTCTGATTAATGGCTGTGATAAGAGATAACTGAGGATAGATCAATAACATTGTAGTTACTCCACAATACTAACATATTTTTTGAACCTTTATTTAACCTTTAATTAGCTAGGCTGTCACGCCCTGACCTTAGAGATCCTTTTTATGTCTCTATTTTGGTTTGGTCAGGGCGTGAGTTGGGGTGGGCATTCTATGTTTTGTATTTCTTTGTTGGTTGGCCGGGTGTGGTTCTCAATCAGAGGCAGCTGTCTATCGTTGTCTCTGATTGAGAACCATACTTAGGTAGCTCTTGCCCACATGGGTTTTGTGGGTAGTTGTTTCCTGTTTTGTGTTTTTTCACCTTACAGGACTGTTTCGTGTCGTTCACTCTCTTTGTTGTTTTTTGTCATTCAGTGTTCAGTTTATTTGATTAAATTTACTATGTACACTTACCACGCTGCGTGTTGGTCCGATGATTCCTATTCCTCATCATCAGACGAAGAGAAGGAGCGTTACATAGGCAAGTCAGTTAAGAACAAATTCTTATTTACAATGACTAACATAAATGACATAGTGAAAATAGAGAAGCCTGTACAGAATACAATTATTACAAAAATGTATCCTGTTTGCAATTAGGCACTAAAGTAATACTGCTAAAACTGTGGCAAAGAAATGTACTTTTGGTCCTGAATACAAAGCCCTATGTTTGAGGCAAATCCAACACAAAACATAATTGAGTACCACTTTTCATATTTTCAAGCATGGTGGTGGCTGCATCATGTTATGAGTATGCTTGTCATTGGCAAGGGCTAGGGAGTTTTTTAGGATAAAAATAAATGGAATAGAGCTAAGCACAGGCAAAATCCTAGAGGAAAACCTGGTTCAGTTTGCATTCCAACAGACACTGGTGGACAAATTCACCTTTCAGCAGGAAAATACCCTAAAACACAAGGCCAAATATACACTGGAGTTGCTTACCAAGGTGACATTAAACGTTCCTGAGTGGCCTAGTTGCAGTTTTGACTTAAATCGGCTTCAAAATCTATGGCAAGAAAATAACTGTCTATCAATGATACACAGTCAACTTGACAGAGTTTGAAGAATTTTTTAAAGAGGGTAAGTATTTTACAATCAAGGTGGACTTAGAGACTTACCCAGAAAGAATCACTGCTGTATTTGCTGCCTAAGGTGATTCTAACATGTATTGCCTCAGGAGGTTGAATACTTATCTAATCAAGACATATTAGTTTTTTTTATTCATTAGAATTGTTGACAAAAAATTACTATTCAAACCATTTTAATCTCACTTTGTGACACAACAACATTTTGAAAAAGTAAAGACTATTTTTTGAAGGCATTGTATGTAACGTAAAGAGTAAGAGTAGAACATGTAGTGATTACCTACACGGTATGGGGATGGGCTTGGTGTAGGAACATGACGTCATTTGTCTCTGTGATTTCTCTGTGAGGAACATCTGCATTGAGTGACTGTTTAGAACAGGCCGCTGTCAGACAGCCAGCGTGTGGAATGAAGCCCAATCTAAAGGAGACCTGACATGGGCCAAAACTAGCTGCTAGCACCAGTCAGTTCTCCAGAGAGATTCATATATCAAGATTGAATGTTTTTAGATCCAACACCGTGACAAGCAGGGGATTTTCCATAAACCTTCATTCATGTTTGCTTCATTTGAGAAGTCTAGAGAAAGAGGAGTGGAAATGCTGTGAGGAGTAGAAAGGCCTGACAAGTACATGGACAATACAATTTTTTCTATTTTTTGTCATACCATTGTCAAAACTGTTTCTTAATTCTTCTTGTCAGCTCAAGATGTATTCTACTTTAAAAGAAACTGTGTTTGATCTCACTATGTTCCCTTTAAAAAAAAGTTGTTTTATACCAGACTCAGTTTTACAATGATGTATTCCTCTACTGTACATGAAGTACACGATAAGAATCTGGGCTAAGAAGATGATTGTAAGAGCTGATATTACCTCAGGCTAATGCCATAAACAAGACTGGGGATACATTTACTTCAGGCTAATGCCATAAACAAGACTGGAGATACATTTACCTCAGGCTAATGCCATAATCAAGACTGGGGATACATTTACCTCAGGCTAATGCCATAAACAAGACTGGAGATACATTTACCTCAGGCTAATGCCATAAACAAGACTGGAGATACATTTACCTCAGGCTAATACCATAAACAAGACTGGGGATACATTTAGACAGACATTGTCTGATGTTTATGAAATGTGTGTCTTTATGAAACACTGCTGCTTTGCCAGTGGGCACTGAAGCATTCAAACCAACATTCACATCTGAAAGACTGTACTGTCTAGGTACATGGAAACAGTCTTTGATGAAAGCAGAATGTATGCACAAATTGACTTAAATAATGATACAAAATATACAGTATATACAGTATATCCTAGTGGGCATAGAGGTGGCTAGTGAAAACAACCCGATAAGCTCTCTCTATCTGGGAGAGGAAGAAAGGAACAGAAAGAAAATGAGGAAGAGGTGAGGAGGACAAGTGAATTGAGCATAGGCCTTAGCACTCTGATAATGCATCACACTTAAGTTCCTTCACATATTAAGTCACATCTGACTTCCAACAGGAGGCTTCCGTCAAGATGCATCAGACTTCCTTCACTTGAGAGAGGGCAGCAATATTTAAAATTAAAAAAGAAACATCCCCTGAAGGATGCCACAATGGCACTGGATGTGTCCTAAATGCCACCCTATTCCCTATGAAGTGTACTATTTTTGACCATTTGCTCTGTTCAAATGATGTGCACTATATAGATAATAGGGTGAAATTTGTGACACAACCTAGCACTGCCTTTCATTATCAATGCTCCTGCCTCTCGCTCGCCTGTGTGTCACCTGTGTTAAGGCATGGTGTAGCAGTGATTGTGCACGCACAGTAAATTACTATTTACCTGCCTATGCCTTTAAAAGTCACTATCTGCTCCAATGTCCCCGAACGAGGCACCGCACCTCCCACCACCACCTCTCCTCTCCTCCTTTACTCTCTCTCTTTCTCCATCTCTAATCCCCCACTCCCCAGGCCCCTGGTTGCCCTGCATTGTTCCACTGAGTTCTTCTTTTTTGCCCTCAAGTTTCCTCTATTGATTTCTTCATCCATCCTCTTCTCCCTACATCCATCTCTCTGAATTTGTCAAATTAATTTCTACTTTTTCACAGGTGCCATTCTTCTTCTTCTTCTTGTTCTTCTTCTCCTACTCCACCTCCCCTCCTCCTCTTTCTTCCTCCACCTTTCTGTTATCTCTCCCTCCTCTCTCTCCCTTTCATCCCCCTCTACTTCATTCCTAGTTCTTCTGTTTTTTGTTGTTGCGGTCCCTCTGTTTATACAATCCCATGTTTTGAAGTGACAGGCCAGGATAGAGATGGAATATTAAAGAGGGGACACATGCATTTTTTACATCTAATTAGTCACTTCCCAGTTAACATATTGTGGCTCACGTGGGCAGGCCTGATCCATCCACCAGCCAACCTGCCTGGGCTGTGAGGGAGCGACGGGTATAGAAAGGCCTCTGCTCTGCCATCTCTAATGTATTCTCCTCTAATGTAAGTAGTAATCATAGCACTAAGGTTAATTAATAGCCCTAAGTAGCCAGGGTTTTCACAGAATATCAGCCCTGTAGAATCACCGGTGCACCAAATAAGGGCCATTTTTCCCTCTCTCTATTCACCTGTTAATGGCCCTCTTTCAGTGCCGCTCTGTGCGGTGCTGGGCAGAGACAGGGAATGTACAGGATAGGAAGCACTGAGGTGACACTCTAACAGTTTACAGATGAAACTCTAGCCCCACAGCTTACACCACGGTGGAAGACCTGTCCCTTAATCCCTCACACGCCGCCTCTGATACACAAACACACTGCCTCTGATATACACACACACCGCCTCTGATACACACACACCGCCTCTGATACACAAACACACCGCCTCTGATATACACACACACCGCCTCTGATACACACACACACCGCCTCTGATACACAAACACACCGCCTCTGATATACACACACACCGCCTCTGATATACACACACGCCGCCTCTGATACACACACACGCCGCCTCTGACACACACACACACACACCGCCTCTGATATACACACACACCGCCGCTGATACACACACACGCCGCCTCTGATACACACACACACCGCCTCTGACACACACACACACACACCGCCTCTGATATACACACACACCGCCTCTGATACACACACACACCGCCTCTGATATACACACACACCGCCTCTGATACACACACACGCCGCCTCTGACACACACACACACACACCGTCTCTGATACGCACACACACACAGCCTCTGATACACACACCGCCTCTGATACACACACACACCTCCTCTGATACACACACCGTATCTGATACACATACACACACCGCCTCTGATACACACACACACCGCCTCTGATACACACACACACCTCCTCTGATACACACACCGCATCTGATACACATACACACACCGCCTCTGATACACACACACACCGCCTCTGATACACACACACACCTCCTCTGATACACACACCGCCTCTGATACACACACACACCTCCTCTGATACACACACCGCCTCTGATACACACACACACCTCCTCTGATACACACACCGCATCTGATACACACACACACACCTCCTCTTATACACACACCGCCTCTGATACACACACACATCGCCTCTGATACAAACACACACCGCCTCTGATATACACACACACCCCCTCTGATACACACACACACACCGCCTCTGATACACACACACACTGCCTCTGACACACACACACACCGCCTCTGATACACACACACACCGCCTCTGATACACACACACACACACACACACACACACACACACACACACACACACACACACACACACACACACACACACACACACACACACACACACACACACACACACACCGCCTCTGATACACACACACACACACCGCCTCTGATACACACACACACCGCCTCTGATACACACACCGCCTCTGACACACACACACCGCCTCTGACACACACACACACACACACACCGCCTCTGATACACACACCGCCTCTGACACACTGCACACACCGCCTCTGATACACACACACACCGCCTCTGATACACACACACACACCGCCTCTGATACACACACACACACAGCCTCTGATACACACACACACCGTCCCTGATACACACACACACACACACACACACACACTTTCTCTGATACACACACACACACACAGCGCCTCAGAGACTCACAAGCCCACACACACAGACAACTTGGTTTCCCCTATTACAATTTCTTAACCACAACAACAACCAAGTCATCTAGACCAAACCACATAATAATGTAGAGATGTTGTTCCCATTGCAGCTGGCCTTTCATAGTCACCTGCACCAGGAGACCCTTACAGAATCTGTATGAGACGTAGACTTTGAACAGCACCCGGAGTCCTCCCTCTCTCCTTTTGCTTTCCCCTCTTCCCTCTCCCTCATCACCCCCATCTCTCTCTTTTTCCCTCTTCCCTCTCCCTCATCACCCCCATCTCTCTCTTTTTCCCTCTTCCCTCTCCCTCATCACCCCCATCTCTCTCTTTTTCCCTTTTCCCTCTCCCTCATCACCCCCATCTCTCTCTTTTTCCCTTTTCCCTCTCCCTCATCACCCCCATCTCTCTCTTTTTCCCTCTCCCTCTCCCTCATCACCCCCATCTCTCTCTTTTTCCCTCTTCCCTCTCCCTCATCACCCACATCTCTCTCTTTTTCCCTTTTCCCTCTCCCTCATCACCCCCATCTCTCTCTTTTTCCCTCTCCCTCTCCCTCATCACCCCCATCTCTCTCTTTTTCCCTCTTCCCTCTCCCTCATCACCCACATCTCTCTCTTTTTCCCTTTTCCCTCTCCCTCATCACCCACATCTCTCTCTTTTTCCCTTTTCCCTCTCCCTCATCACCCCCATATCTCTCTTTTTCCCTCTTCCCTCTCCCTCATCACCCCCATCTCTCTCTTTTTCCCTTTTCCCTCTCCCTCATCACCCACATCTCTCTCTTTTTCCCTTTTCCCTCTCCCTCATCACCCCCATCTCTCTCTTTTTCCCTTTTCCCTCTCCCTCATCACCCCCATATCTCTCTTTTTCCCTCTTCCCTCTCCCTCATCACCCACATCTCTCTCTTTTTCCCTCTTCCCTCTCCCTCATCACCCACATCTCTCTCTTTTTCCCTCTTCCCTCTCCCTCATCACCCACATCTCTCTCTTTTTCCCTCTTCCCTCTCCCTCATCACCCCCATATCTCTCTTTTTCCCTCTTCCCTCTCCCTCATCACCCACATCTCTCTCTTTTTCCCTTTTCCCTCTCCCTCATCACCCCCATCTCTCTCTTTTTCCCTTTTCCCTCTCCCTCATCACCCCCATCTCTCTCTTTTTCCCTTTTCCCTCTCCCTCATCACCCACATCTCTCTCTTTTTCCCTTTTCCCTCTCCCTCATCACCCCCATATCTCTCTTTTTCCCTCTTCCCTCTCCCTCATCACCCCCATCTCTCTCTTTTTCCCTTTTCCCTCTCCCTCATCACCCACATCTCTCTCTTTTTCCCTTTTCCCTCTCCCTCATCACCCCCATCTCTCTCTTTTTCCCTTTTCCCTCTCCCTCATCACCCCCATATCTCTCTTTTTCCCTCTTCCCTCTCCCTCATCACCCACATCTCTCTCTTTTTCCCTCTTCCCTCTCCCTCATCACCCACATCTCTCTCTTTTTCCCTCTTCCCTCTCCCTCATCACCCACATCTCTCTCTTTTTCCCTCTTCCCTCTCCCTCATCACCCCCATATCTCTCTTTTTCCCTCTTCCTTCTCCCTCATCACCCACATCTCTCTCTTTTTCCCTTTTCCCTCTCCCTCATCACCCCCATCTCTCTCTTTTTCCCTTTTCCCTCTCCCTCATCACCCCCATCTCTCTCTTTTTCCCTTTTCCCTCTCCCTCATCACCCCCATCTCTCTCTTTTTCCCTCTTCCCTCTCCCTCATCACCCACATCTCTCTCTTTTTCCCTCTTCCCTCTCCCTCATCACCCACATCTCTCTCTTTTTCCCTTTTCCCTCTCCCTCATCACCCCCATCTCTCTCTTTTTCCCTCTTCCCTCTCCCTCATCACCCACATCTCTCTCTTTTTCCCTCTTCCCTCTCCCTCATCACCCACATCTCTCTCTTTTTCCCTTTTCCCTCTCCCTCATCACCCCCATCTCTCTCTTTTTCCCTTTTCCCTCTCCCTCATCACCCACATCTCTCTCTTTTTCCCTCTTCCCTCTCCCTCATCACCCCCATCTCTCTCTTTTTCCCTCTTCCCTCTCCCTCATCACCCCCATCTCTCTCTTTTTCCCTCTCCCTCTCCCTCTCTCTCCCTTCCCATTTCCCTCCCTCCCCCTCTATGTATCCCTTCTTCTCTGTATTCCTGTAACATTATGTCCTTTGGTGCTAGTTGATTCCCAGAGGTACCAGCCAGTATAATAGCCAGTATAATAGGTGGCCTCCCTTGCTGGCTTCCTTTCTCTTCTCTTTAATAGTCAAGCATATGTAAAAATCAGGAATATACCTCAGCACACAATAGGAGCACCAGCCAGCGCCGGAGTTTGTCATCCTACAAGGATAAGGGGAAGGAGTAGAGATGCACAGATAAGATGGGGGATCTCAACCTGCATCTTATCCTCTGGCTTTCTCTGTGACATTCTCTGATCTCTGATCCCCAATAATACCATCTTAATCACTGTCTGCAGAAAAGCCTATCCAGACAGTGTGTTTGTCTTTTAGTAATGTCTGTTAGTTTTGTTTACTAAACACAGCTGGTCACACAAACATCCAACATAGAGGACACTTACGTGTAAACATGTCGTCTTGTAATGTGTCATTTTATGTCATCTTATGAAAGTGCAATATTATGTTTTAAGCCTTTAACTGGAATTCTCTCCTGGTCAGTTATATGCTTAGGATAAACTCCTGACACCTACTTGTGATGTAAACCCTGGTATGAAAAAGAGAGAGAGAGAAAAAGAGAGAGAGAGAGACTTTGACTATGTACAGACTCAGTGAGCATAGCCTTGCTATTGAGAAAGGCCGCCGTAGGCAGACATGGCTCTCAAGAGAAGACAGGCTATGTGCTCACTGCCCACAAAATGAGGTGGAAACTGAGCTGCACTTCCTAACCTCCTGCCCAATGTATGACCATATTAGAGACACATATTTCCCCCAGATTACACAGATCCACAAAGAATTCGAAAACAAATCCAATTTTGATAAACTCCCATATCTACTGGGTGAAATTCCACAGTGTGCCATCACAGCAGCAAGATTTGTGACCTGTTGTCACAAGAAAAGGGCAACCAGTGAAAAACAAACAGCATTGTAAATACAACCCATATTTATGCTTATTTATTTTAACTTGTGTGCTTTAACCATTTGTACATTGTTACAACACTGTATATATATAATATGACATTTGTAATGTCTTTATTGTTTTGAAACTTCTGTATGTGTAATGTTTACTGTTAATTTGTATTGTTTGTTTCACTTTTGTGTATTGTCTACCTCACTTGCTTTGGCAATGTTAACACATGTTTCCCATGCCAATAAAGCCCCTTGAATTGAATTGAATTGAATTGAGAGAGAGAGCGAGCGAGAGAGAGAGAGAGAGAGAGATAAATAGACATGTGGCTGTGTCGTCCTCATATGACAAAGTAAATAAAAAACAAACAAGGAAACAGAACTCTTGACACTGACACACACACACTCTCACACACAAGCCTTCCGCACCGCTATGATCAATTAACTGATTATCCCTGTGAGAGCTCTGATTGGATAATCAGCATTGCTATTAATCACATATTATCAGGAGATCATGAGATGCGTATTCATTATGTTGCTGCATCTCAGTCTCTTTATCAGGCCAGAGGAGTCAGAGAGAGCCATGTTCTCAATCCTGCCTCTGTCGCCTGTAGCCTGTAGCTCGTACCCTGCGGTAGGTAATGTGGTAGCGTTAGTGATAACAGACCATCTGAATGCACACACACACATCGACACACCAACATAAACATACACACACACGCATGCACACACGCACACACACACACACATACAGTACACAGAGAGAGAACGTTTGAAAATTAGGCAGAACAAAAAAGAAAGATAGTAACATACCAGTCTATAGATACTCAACATGTTAGATTTCTACGTAATAACAAATACTAACACCTTGACTACTGCAACATTTGAGTCATTTAGCAGACAATCTTAACCAGAGCAATTTACAGGAACTAGGGTTAAGTGCCTTGCTCAAGCGAACATTGACAGATTTTTCAGCCTGTCTGCTCGGGGAGAAGAACCAGCAACCTTTCAGTTACAGGCCGTCCAGTACTACTACTACTACTACTACTAATGCTACTGCTACTTCTACTACTGCTACCTCTACTACTAGTACTGCTACTACAACTACTACTAATGCTACTGCTACTTCTACTACTGCTACCTCTACTACTACTACTAGTACTGCTACTACAACTACTGCTGCTACTACTACTACTACTACTGCTACTAATACCACTACTACTACTACTACCACTACTACTGCTGCTGCCACTACTACTACTACTACTACTACTACTACTACTACTACTACTACTACTACTACTACTACTACTACTATTACCACTACCACTACTACTACCACTACTACTACTACTGCTGCTACTACTACTACTACCACTACTACTACTACTACTACTACCACCACCACTACTACTACTACTACTACTACTACTACTACTACTACTACTACTACTACTACTACTGCTGCTGCCACTACTACTACTAATACTACTACCACTACTACTACTACTACTATTACCACTACCAATACTACTACTAATACTACTACTACTACTACTACTACTACTACTACTACTACTACTACTACTGCTGCTACTACTACTGCTACTACTACCACTACTGCTACTACTACCACTACCACTACTGCTACTACTACTAATACTACTACTACTACTACTACCACTACTACTGCTGCTGCCACTACTACTACTGATGCTACTACCACTACTACTACTACTACTACTACTACTACTACTACTACTACTACTATTACTACTATTACCACTACCACTACTACTACTGCTACTACTACTACTAATACTACTACTACTACTACTACTACTACTACTACTACTTCTGCTGTCACTACTACTACTACTACTACTACTACTACTACTACTACTACTACTAATGATACTACTAATACTACTACTACTACTGCTACTACTACTACTACTACTACTACTACTACTACTACTACTGCTACTACTACTATTACCACTACCACTACTACTACTACTGCTACTACTACTGCTACCACTACTACTACTACTACTACTACTACTACTACTACTACTACTACTATTACTACTACCACTACTAGTACTAGTGCTACTACTACTGCTACTACTACTACTACTACTACTACTACTACTACTGCTACTACTGACAACTCCATTGTGTCCTCCTCCCAGAGTGCTAAGAACCTTGGCGTGATCCTGGACAACACCCTGTCGTTCTCAACTCACATCAAGGCGGTGACCCGTTCCTGTAGGTTCATGCTCTACAACATTCGCAGAGTACGACCCTGCCTCACACAGGAAGCGGCGCAGGTCCTAATCCAGGCACTTGTCATCTCCCGTCTGGATTACTGCAACTCGCTGTTGGCTGGGCTCCCTGCCTGTGCTATTAAACCCCTACAACTCATCCAGAACGCCGCAGCCCGTCTGGTGTTCAACCTTCCCAAGTTCTCTCACGTCACCCCGCTCCTCCGCTCTCTCCACTGGCTTCCAGTTGAAGCTCGCATCCGCTACAAGACCATGGTGCTTGCCTACGGAGCTGTGAGGGGAACGGCACCTCCGTACCTTCAGGCTCTGATCAGGCCCTACACCCAAACAAGGGCACTGCGTTCATCCACCTCTGGCCTGCTCGCCTCCCTACCTCTGAGGAAGTACAGTTCCCGCTCAGCCCAGTCAAAACTGTTCGCTGCTCTGGCACCCCAATGGTGGAACAAACTCCCTCACGACGCCAGGTCAGCGGAGTCAATCACCACCTTCCGGAGACACCTGAAACCCCACCTCTTTAAGGAATACCTAGGATAGGATAAAGTAATCCTTCTAACCCCCCCCTCCCCCTTAAAAGAGTTAGATGCACTATTGTAAAGTGGTTGTTCCACTGGATATCATAAGGTGAATGCACCAATTTGTAAGTCGCTCTGGATAAGAGCGTCTGCTAAATGACTTAAATGTAAATGTACTACTATTAGCACTACCACTACTACTACTACTACTGCTACTACTACTACTACCACTACTACTACTACTACTGCTACTACTACTGCTGCCACTACTACGACTGCTACTACAACTACTACTACTACAACTACTACTACTAGTACCACTACTACTACTACTACTACTAATAGGAAAAGGGGAAGTGTACAACAGATTACATTTTGGTAGAAAAATACAACATCCTCATTGCCACATGCATGCGTTGGTTGGTCGAATCATCGTCTGTTTCCTGACCCTCGTTCTCTGCGCCTGCCTCTCCCGGCATAATGCTTTTTAGTTATTTCAATTAGAGTCAATTGACCTGACAGAATGGCTGGCAATTAAGTTATTTTTGTAATGGTTCTGGGCAAATTTTCCCGAGCTTGTCAGCTGTATTTTATGAAGCCACACCCCTTACCCCCCTTTACTCTCTCTGCACCATAATCGCTTATAATTTCAAAATCATTATCTTCAGTTTCCCTCACAATAAATTGCAATTACAGGAAGTTGTTAGGAGATGCTGAAATGTCTCTCTCTTTGTACCACATACCACCACATTTTGTAATTGAAAGAGGAGGAGAGGAGAGAAGAGGAGGGGTGTATCGTTGTGCTTGGGGAGCCGTAACATTATCAGGCTTCATGTGTAGACACCAACTCTCCTGGGGCCCTAGCCAACCACAGATAAGGGAACTTTGTTTGGTTGTCTTTGTCCTATAGCTAATTAAGGATCTGGCTTCCTGCCCATCTCAGAGCTTCCTGATTTCCAAACAAATCTTTGATTGAAGACCTTTTTTCAAGACACTGATGCTTGGTTAAACACTTTAACTACAATAGCGCAATGAGTTGGCATGGAAAACACATTTTAATATGCATCACATAGATAGGCCTATACGTAAACTTAGTTTTAAGAGTGTAAATAGCTGATTAATGTAGAGATAAGCTATAAAGAGAGTTTTTTAAGAGGTTAGCATTTGTGAAACACCCACTTTGTGATCAATGACACTCCCCTATCTTCTGACTAGTAAAACACAGGGAGCATTGTGACACATGCCCTCTGTTCTCTCTCTCAATCCCCCCACACCTCCACACCTCCGCAGTCATATCCATCAAACTCACACTCATGCTCAGGCAGTGGGCGCACGCTTGATGTCTCCTCATAAAATATGCAAATTAACTCCAAATGAAATACCTTTCTCCCCCGTCTCATCCTCCTCTCTGGGAGCCTGAAAGCCTTCCATCACAGAGCGAGTGTTCTCCCTACTAATCATCTCTGTTGGTAATAACTCCAGCCCAACATCTGCTTTCCTCCATAACACTTCACTAATTTTCCCTCATTTCACCGCGCATCATTCCCTACGAACACAATCTACATGTATTAGGTCGTAATGACTTAGCGGTTAAAAGCAAATAGATGCCAAGGGACAACCCCCCCCAAAACAACCCTCTCACCACCACGACTACCCCACACACACACATAGATCGGCTCTACCACCCAACTCTGCCTACACAAGATAAATTGGGCACGGTGAGAGGAGAAGAGGGTCCTATCAATCACATTAAATGGTTGGGCGTCTGTTATCAGAAAGTGTGGTTGGCACCCCATCCAGTCCCCTAGGGAGAGCAGGAGAAGAGGAACACATTAGAAGAGGGGGAGAGGAGAGGAGAGGAAGTTTGTTAACGCTGATGTGCGTGATGGTTGAGAGTAGAGTGGGTTACTAAGAGTGTGGAGGGGGTTACTAACAAGCAAAGGTTTTAACTGAGCTCTCATTAGAGACGGTCCTGTGGCCCGCTCCCATGTGCCATCAGCTGTGTGGAAGGTCCTCTGGCCCACTCCATGTGGCATCCGCTGTGGGGAAGGTACTGTGGCCCGCTCCATGTGGCATCCGCTGTGGGGAAGGTCCTGTGGCCCACTCCATGTGGCATCCACTGTGGGGAAGGTCCTGTGGCCCACTCCATGTGGCATCCGCTGTGGGGAAGGTCCTGTGGCCCGCTCCATGTGGCATCCGCTGTGTGGAAGGTCCTGTGGCCCACTCCATGTGGCATCCGCTGTGTGGAAGGTCCTGTGGCCCGCTCCATGTGGCATCCGCTGCGGGAAAGGTCCTGTGGAGGCTCCTCAGAAGAGGTAGGGTAGGACCAGAACATTTCAGAAAATAGAATACTGAAACATTAAAAAACAAATCCTTTGTAGATAAAACTATAATTAATATATTTGTGTCACCAAATAATTTATTAAAACACACTGTTTTGCATTGAAGGTCTACAGTACCCTCAACAGCACTCTGTAGGGTAGCACCATGGTGTTGCCGGAGGACAGCTAGTTTCCGTCCTCCTCTGGGTACATTGATTTCAGTACAAAACCTAGGAGGCTCATGGTTCTCACCCCCTTCCATAGACTTACACTGTAATTATGACGACTTCCGGAGGATGTCCTCCGACCTTTGAGAGCTCTTGCAGTGTGAACTGACATGGTGTCCATCCAATCAAAGGATCAGAGATTGAATCTAGTAATGAAAGCATAAGCTACAGCTAGGTAGCACTGCAGTGCATAACGTGTGGTGAGTATTTGACTCAAATAGAGAAAAAGACAATTGTTAAACTGTTTTTAACAATTTAATTTGTTAAAAAATTAAGTCAAAGCAGAGATAAAAAGAGAGATAGCTATTTATTTTGTTTGTTCTTAGTTTACCTTCACTTACTTAGCTAGCTAATGCAGTTGATTTAGCCTACTCAACAACCTGACTCAAACAGAGAGGAATACTATTTATGTTAGCTGGCTAAGGCTATCCAACACTGCAACTCATCTAAGTCAAGGTTTTATGAATGTATTGCCACAGGGGCCCGCATGTGTAACTGCTAAAATGCTTGCTGTACCCTGTACTGCATGATTGTACACCTGGGTTGGATTGTGGGTTTACTAACAACTTAGTTCTAGTTTGTGACTGTAAAGTTATTATGGTGAAATTGATGTAGGCTGTGTAGTGGTTATGATATGAAGGTTCGGCTTCGAGAGGATTTTGCGCCTAGTCACATACAGCTGTTGTGTTGTGCACTGAATTCCACAAGCGTAGGGAAAAGGTGAGAGGAGGAGAGCAAGTAGATGCAAGAAGGAATTATGAACCAGCAATGTGATGCTGCTGTATGTGGCTGCTATGAAAGTGAACTGTGTGTGTGGGTGTTCAGGGGTGTATCCATTCCCCCAATTCTTTTGCAAACCGTTTCTTAAACAGATGCAAAAAAACTGAACAAAATGAGGAGGGACCTACCTGAATTTGTCCAATCAAATCTCTTATTTTAGTTGCAAGAACGTTCTGTTTTGCAACTGTTTGGACTGACGATTACACCACAGATCAGCTAAATGCAGGCAAGAGTGTGCAAGGTGGTATTGATTGTGTCACTGTCTGCCACCTCGATTACTCCAATTTGTCTTTTGACCTGTGCATCTACATTATAAACATTCATTTGTAAGCTAGGTTGGAGCAACCTCATGATGGGAATAGGGACATTCTAGTGTCATGTAGTAGCCTAAACTTATCTACACTGAACAAAAATATAAATTCAAACATGCAAACATTTCAAAGATTTGATTGAGTTACAGTTCATATAAGAAAGTCAGTCAATTGAAAAACATTCATTAGGCCCTAATCTATGGATTTCACATGACTGGGAATAGAGATATGCATCTGTTGGTCACAGATACCTTTAAAAAAGTAAGGTTGTGGATCAGAAAACCAGTCAGTATCTGGCGCGACCACCATTTGCCTCATGCAGCGAGACACATCTCCTTCGCAAAGAGTTGATCAGGCTGTTGATTGTGGCCTGTGGAATGTTGTCCCACTCCTCTTCAAAGGCTGTGCGATGTTGCTGGATATTGGGGGGAACTGGAACACGCTGTCGTACACGTCAATCCAAAGCATCCCAAACATGCTCTATTGGTGACATTTCTGGTGAGTATGCAGGCCATGGGAGAACTGGTGCATTTCCTGCTATCTGCTGATTTCATTGATCATTTTCATATTTCGGATACTCTTAGTTTGAGCGGGTTAATTATATACCTCAGTGGTGGGTGTCACACCCTGATCTGTTTAACCAGTCTCTGTGATTGTCTCCAACCCCCTCCAGGTGTCCCCCATCTTCCCTGTGTATTTATATCTGTGTTTTCTGTCTGTCTGTGCCAGTTCATCTTGTTTGTTCAAGCCTACCAGCGTTTTGTCTCAGCTCCTGCTTTTCCCCAGTCTCTCTTTTTCTCGCCCTCCTGGTTTTGACCCTTGCCTGTCCTGACTCTCAGCCCGTCTGCCTGACCACTCTGCCTGCCCCTGACCCTGAGTCTGCCTGACCACTCTGCCTGCCCCTGACCCTGAGCCTGCCTGACCACTCTGCCTGCCCCTGACCCTGAGCCTGCCTGACCACTCTGCCTGCCCCTGACCCTGAGCCTGCCTGACCACTCTGCCTGCCCCTGACCCTGAGCCTGCCTGACCACTCTGCCTGCCCCTGACCCTGAGCCTGCCTGACCACTCTGCCTGCCCCTGACCCTGAGTCTGCCTGCCATCCTGTACCTTTCCCCCACTTCTCTGGACTATTGACCCCTGCCTGCCTTGATCCCTTTGGGATTATTGAACTATGTGGTTATCCGACGTCGTCTGCATCTGGGTTTTACTTTCATATCTGATATTGGGTCCTAAAGATAGCTGTATCATCGCACTGCATTCAATACCTATCGGATGAAGATGTAACATATTCTGGTGAATTTATGATTTTTGTGAGGAAGAAAAAGACTACAGACAGATTATGCTTTCCATCCGATTCTGCAACCCACGTTGCATACAGGTCGGCCATATTATCCTGCGTATTCTGGACTCCAGAGAAGTGGCATGATATCCTTAGGTCATATTGACTGTTAACGTGAATGACTTTACGTTCAAAATGCAGGTGTAGAAAGCAGTTTATTTCTGTACCTTGTGTTCTGAAAATTCATCACCATTCGTGGCTGTAATGACGGTTGTGTGCGCGTGTTCATGCGAGAATGTGTGTATGCGCAGGAGTTGCAAGCTTTGAAACACTCCTTTTTGGAGATCACGGGTCAAACATTTTGACAACCACTGAGCTCGTGAACCAGGGGAGAACAACTGCCCCCTCTCAGTGAATCCACGAAGTTCAAGGCCAACCGTGGAACTGTAGGCATTGTGAAAATGGCAATCTTCGTGTAAATAAATACACATTTTGAAGTATCAATAATCACTTCTATTACACTAGATGTATGTCCTTGATTATTTAAAAATTCCTCACAGAAGTTATAAGGATAATTTAGTAGCTAATGGCAGCCAATAGGACCGTGGTCGGCCTTCAACTTGTGATACTGAATGATTGGGGGCAGCACTGAGCTAGCCTGCAACGTCACCTCATGGAGGTGCCTTCATAAATGTCCCTCATGAAACAGCATCTTAACCGACGCCCTGGGCTTCAAATTCCCTATTGAGTCATCACATATGAATGATTGGTGTCACGTGATCGATGGCTTTGTCCATTCATATGTACAGTCATTGTAGAGAACAGATTGCTTATTTGCTGTAGGCCTACACCTATAGGACCGGCTGCAGTGCAAACATCAAATTGTAGGGAGAGAGTATTGCCATAAATAATGCTAGGTAATCAAGAATATGAACTGTTTACTTTGTAAGCTAACCAGCAATGGGACATCAAGCAACAATTACTAGCATAGACCTACTGGTCTTTTGGTATGTCAAGATTGCTTGAAAAAAAAAAAAATACTTACGAAGCTTGCATTTGTAATTTGTTGTTAAAATGTATTATTACATAATCAAAATATGTTGTAGACAAAGTAATGAAAAGCGTTGTCTAGTATCTTCAATAAATAGACAAAGATTTATAGTTGAACAATTCATTGCATGTACAGATTATTTATTTACTTGACTTGAGGCTTGAGGCTTGACTTCAACACTTGTAACTCAACTCGACTTGCTCTTAGAATGCACGACTTGGACTTGACTCGTGACTTAACTCGTTCTATTTGGGACTGAACTTGAGACTCAGACCTTGTGACTTGAGACTTGCTTGTGACTCGAATAAATCAATCAAATTCAATCAAATTTATTCATAAAGCCCTTCTTACATCAGCTGATGTAACAAAGTGCTGTACAGAAACCTAGCCTAAAACCCCAAACAGCAAGCAATACAGGTGTAGAAGCACATTGGCTAGGAAAAACTCAATAGAAATGCCAGAACCTAGGAAGAAACCTAGAGAGGAACAAGGCTATGAGGGGTGGCCATTCCTCTTCTGGCTGTGCCGGGTGGAGATTATAACAGAACATGGCCAAGATGTTCAAATGTTCATAGATGACCAGCAGGGTCAAATAATAATAACCACATTGGATGTCGAGGGTGCAACAGGTTAGCACCTCAGGAGTAAATGTCAGTTGGCTTTTCATAGCCGATCATTCAGAGTATCTCTACTGCTCCTGCTGTCTCCAGAGGGTTGAAAACAGCAGGTCTGGGACAGGTAGCACGTCTGGTGAACAGGTCAGGGTTCCATAGCCGCAGGAGGAACAGTTGAAACTGGAGGCCATGTAGGCCAGGTAGTCCTGAGGCACGGTCCTAGGGCTGAGTTCCTCTGAGAGAAAGAAAGAGAGAAAGAAAGAGAGAAAAAGAGAGAAAGAGAGAGAGAATTAGAGAGAGCATACTTAAATTCACACAGGGCACTGGATAAGACAGGAGAAATTCTCCAGATTTAACAGACTGACCCTAGCTCCCCGACACATAAACTACTGCAGCATAAATACTGGAGGCTGAGACAAGAGGGGTCAGGGGAGACACCGTGGCCCCATCCGAAGATACCCCCGGACAGGACCAAACAGGTAGGATATAACAACACCCACTTTGCCAAAGCACAGCCCCCACACCATTAGAGGGATATCTTCAACCACCAACTTACCATCCTGAGACAAGGCCGAGTATAGCCCACAAAGATTTCCGCCACGGCACAACCCAAGGGGGGGTGCCAACCCGGACAGGAAGATCACGTCAGTGACTCAACCCACTCAAGTGACTCCCCTCTTCTAGGGATGGCATGGAAGAGCACCAGTAAGCCAGTGACTCAGCCCTTGTAATAGGGTTAGAGGCAGAGAATCCCAGTGGAGATTCTCTACCGACCAGGCAGAGACAGCAAGGGCGGTTCATTGCTCCAGTGCCTTTCCATTCACCTTCACACTCCTGGGCCAGACTACAGACAATCATAGGACCTACTGAAGAGATAAGTCTCAATAAAGACTTGAAGGTTGAGACCGAGTCTGCGTCTCTCATATGGGTAGGCAGACCATTCCATAAAAATGGAGCCCTATAGGAAAAAGTCCTGCCTCCAGCTGTTTGCTTAGAAATTCTAGGGACAGTAAGGTGGCCTGCGTCTTGTGACCGTAGCATACGTGTAGGTATGTACGGCAGGATCAAATCAGAAAGATAGATAGGAGCAAGCTCATGTAATGTTTTGTAGATTAGCAGTAAAACCTTGAAATCAGCCCTTGCCTTAACAGGAAGCCAGTGTAGAGAGGCTAGCACTGGAGTAATATGAACACATTTTTTGGTTATAGTCAGAATTCTAGCAGCCGTGTTTAGCACTAACTGAAGTTTATTTAGTGCTTTATCCGGTTAGCCGGAAAGTAGAGCATTGCAGTAGTCTAACCTAGAAGTGACAAAAGCATGGATACATTTTTCTGCATCATTTTTGGACAGAAAGTTTCAGATTTTTGCAATGTTACGTAGATGGAAAAAGCTGTCCTTCAAACAGTCTTGATATGTTAGTCAAAAGAGAGATCAGGGTCCAGTGTAACGCCGAGGGCCTTCACAGTTTTACTTGAGACGACTGTACAACCATCAAGATTAATTGTCAGATTCAACTGGAGATCTCTTTGTTTCTTGGGACCTAGAACAATCATCTTTGTTTTGTTCGAGTTTAAAAGTGTGTGTCATCCGCATAGCAGTGAAAGTTAACATTATGTTTCCGAATGACATCCCCAAGAGGTAAAATATACATTGAAAACAATAGTGGTCCTAAAAAGAAACCTTGAGGTACACCAAAATGTACAGTTGATTTGTCAGTGGACAAACCATCCACAGAGACAAACTGATATATTTCCGATAGATAAGATCTAATCCAGAACTTGTCTGTGTAGACCAATTAGAGTATCCAATCTCTCCAAAAGAATGTGGTGATCGATGGTATCTAAAGCAGCGCTAAGGTATAGGATCACGAGGACAGATGCAAAGCCTCGGTCTGACGCCATTAAAAGGTAATTTACCACCTTCACAAGTGCAGTCTCAGTGATATGATGGGGACTAAAACCAGACTGAAGTGTTTTGTATACATTGTTTGTCTTCAGGGAAGGCAGTGACAGCTTTTTTTTTGAGAGAGAGGAATGGAAGATTCGATATATAGTTTTTTATATTTTCTGGTTCAAGGTTTGGCTTTTTCAAGAGAGGCTTTATTAGTGCCACTTTTAGTGAGTTTGGTACACATCCGGTGGATAGAGAGATGTATATTATGTTCAACATAGAGGGCCAAGCTCAGGAAGCAGCTCTTTCAGTAGTTTAGTTGGAATAGGGTCCAGTATGCAGCTTGAAGGTTTAGAGGCCATGATTAGTTTCATCATTGTGTCAAGAGATATAGTACTAAAAAACTTGACTGTCTCCCTTGATCCTAGGTCCTGGCAGAGTTGTGCAGACTCAGGACAACTGAGCTTTGGAGCTATATGCAGATTTAAAGAGGAGTCCATAATTTGCTTTCTAATTATATGATATTTTCCTCAAAGAAGTTCAGGAATTTATCACTGCTGAAGTGAAAGCCATCCTCTCTTGGGGAATGCTGCTTTTTAGTTAGCTTTGCGACAGTATCATAAAGCCTGTCACAGGCTACCTAATCAAAACAGTTTGCGAATATATTATGACAATTTATTTATTAAAACATTTTTGGGGGGTTGTCACCATTTTTGGGGTGAGGGGGTGGCGTTCGGGCACACAACATTTTGAACTTGAGGCTATTCGAAGGTCAGTAGCCGAAGTCTAAGCTCCTTCATCAGTGATTGGTCAACAGTACTATTCCTACTAGGTGTGGGAACTATGGACAGAATTCTTCAATTAAGTGTTTGTTGTCATTCAATGAAAGACGACTAGTTTTAACGCACATTTTTGTACTTGAAAAATACTGCACCAAACATCTTAATTAGATGTAAAATTGCACGACTAAGATGTTCGTTCTCGTCAAACACGTAAAAATGTATTATAGATTTCTTTATTTATCTTAGATTAATTCAGACTGTTTTGAGCAAGTGTATACTGGCTATGTTGTTGCTACGGTGTCTCAAGAGCGACAAACAGTAATATTGGTGAAGGTCTTTTAAGGGAAGGTCTTTAAAGGGAGTATGCGAGGCACAGACATTCTCTTCGCCTAGCAGAGTTCTGCTAGGAGCAAACCCAACCCAGTATGTGGGCGCCCTTATAGGACTTGGCCCCTCCTCGGTTCTGTGCAAGTTGGATACTTCATACATGCATAGATCCAATTTCTATTTGGACAGATACAGTGTGGGGCAGCAGGTAGCCTGGCGGTTTGGACCACTGGGCACTTAATCCTAATTACTCCTGTATGTCGCTCTAGAAAAGAGCGTCTCCTAAAACAGGCTAAAATATAAAAATACCCAAAATTGTCACGTGATACATGTTTGATATAAAACTACTGCCTTGTTGGAACAAGAGCTTGGCTTCGCAGCATGCCTCAATATTTTAGCTTGACTTTACACACTGCAGACATGTTCAGGGCGATGAAAGAAACATTTTCGCCTGCTAACTCAATTTCGTTTTATGATCTCATTTCAAGATGCGTAAGTATACCAATACTGTCCCCTAATGGTTCTCCCTGCTGTGCTAAGTACAGCTAGAAATGAATAGTGTTTCTAAACAGCCATTAAAAATACCACTGAAATAATCACTCTGCTGGATAGAGGCACTGATAGTGTTGAGGGAAATTATCGTAATGTCATTTTCCTCTTCTCTAAATCACTCTAATGAGAAAAATCATAGCTATCGGAAACAAGAGAGAGAGAGAGATGGAAAGTTTTTTTCCAATACTTTAAATCCCTAACTGTAAGCCATGAATATGTAAATCAAATCAAATCAAATTTTATTTGTCACATACACATGGTTAGCAGATGTTAATGCGAGTGTAGCGAAATGCTTGTGCTTCTAGTTCCGACAATGCAGTAATAACCAAGAAGTAATCTAACCTAACAATTCCACAACTACTACCTTATACACACAAGTGTAAAGGGATAAAGAATACGTACATAAAGATATATGAATGAGTGATGGTACAGAACGGCATAGGCAAGATGCAGTACGTACATCTAGAACCTAAAAAGCATTCTTCAGCTGTCCCCATGGGAGAACACTTTGAAGAACCCTTTTTGGTTCCAGGTAGAACCTTTTGGGTTCCAAGTAAAACCCTTTCCACCAGGTAGAACCAAGGTAGAAGGGTTCTACCTGGAACCAAAAATGGTTATCCTATGGTGACAGCCGAAGAACCCTTTTGGAACCGTTTTTTCTAAGAGTGTAGCTCTTATTCCAATTTAGACCCTGCCGATCACTCTTCTTCAAAACGGCAGAACATGTTGTTGTTGATTGTAGAATTTTATTTTCCAAGGCAACACAAACATGTTTGAGCTAGGGAAGAAAGAAAAGAAACATGCAAATAAACACACACACACGCACACACACACACACACACAGTTAGTGGCATCAACATATAAATAATTCAGTGAGCTATGACAGCAGATGTTGGGATGTAGCTGATGGTTCTGTGGTGGTCTCCCCGTTTCAACTTTTGATCAGGAATTCAAAAACAGGCCCTCTGTGACAGCCAGACGGCTGTATGAGAGAGTCAGAGGCTCCGTCTCAAATTGCGCCCTATTGCCTTTATAGTGCACTACTTTTGACCAGGGCCCACGTATCCCCTGAAGGTCTCTGGTCTAAAGAAATGCACCATATAGAGAATAGGATGCCATTTGGGATGCACACAGAGCCTCCTCTCGTACCCACCTACTGCTCTCGACTTGTTTAGAGAGATGCTTTACAGTAGAAAGCATGTCCTTGGGAAAGAGCCAGTTTCAAGAACTATCAGTGTTCGTTCCAAATGACACCCTGTTCCCTTAAAAGTGCACTACTTTTGACCAGGTACAATAAGGCTCTGGTCAAAACTATTGCACTATATAGGGAATAGTGTGCCATTTGGATCCTTATGGATTCAAGCCCTTTAGTGGGTAGGATTAAATGTGGATGGATAGATTTTTGTATTTCTGTGGGTTTGACATCATTGTCAGTTCCAGTGTTAAACTCATGTCTGAATACACATAATGACCTCATTGGCCTGGTAATAAGTAACGTGTTGCTAAAGTTAACTTTTAGCAAACATTAATTATGGAATGCAATATGAATTAGAATATGAATCTACCAAAACATCCCAGTGTACTTAGGGGGCGTGGTGTTGGTATTTGCTTACTGTACTTTATGTAATATGGATCAGGGTGATGGCTGTGCTGACTGGGAACAGAGTAATCACTGGGTTCTGCGAAGGCTTTTTGTGTGAAGGATAGTGGTATGAGAACATTAGGTTCAGCTGTAAAAGCATTATTTAAAGTAAGATGTAGATTTATTCATCAGTTGTACACAACAAGGTCCAACCAAATATGACTTCCGCTTTATCCCAAACCACGTACAGTACAACCTCCAAATTTGATTGGATTTATACAGTTGTTGTGGGGGATTAAGTGTCTTGCTCAAGGGCACATCGACAGGCAATGGCATCCAGGAGTTGATAACAGCAACCCTCCGGTTGCCAGCTCACTTAATCTCAACAACTATCCAATATGTTTGGGCCATGATAACCTAAGTGTAACTACTCCTATTGAAATATTTGTATCCTACCCACCTTCACTGGAAAAATAAAACATTCAGTATATGGAAAGGCACAATCAGAACCAACCATCATGGACAATTCCCCTCTTTAAAAACGGTATCTCTTATTATTTTCAGTCACTGGTAAGTTGTGTTCAATGAGAGTGAGTGGGTAGAGAAACAAAGGGATTTAGCCATACCTAACTTGCAATTGAAGTTCCCCCTACAGCAGTTTCTCGTCCAGACACCTTTTTCATACACGACTGAACCATTCATATTCCATCTGTTCCACCATTCACTCTTTGCGGAGGCTGTCAATCTCACCAAATCATGTGACAACGGCTGAGCGAGGGAGAGGGTGAGGGATGAGCAGAAGAAGGAGAGGTAGGGGAAGGAGGAAAAGGGGAGAAATGTGCAATGTTATGCAGAGCGAGGGAGAGGAAGAGGAGAGGAGGGAGTGGAAATAAGGAGAAGAGGGGGAGAGATGTTCACCGTTATGAAGAGTGACGGAAAGTTTGAGGAAGGACGGGAAGGAGGGAGGGAAAGGAGGGAGAGATGTTCACGGTTACGCAGCTCACCACAGGTGAACTCCAGGGACCTTTCATGACACATCAGTGTCCTGGGGAGCCAAAGGGAGGCTAGAGAGGAGGGGAGAGAGGGATCGAGGGTGGGTAATGAGAGAGAGAGAGAGAGAGAGAGAGAGAGAGAGAGAGAGAGAGAGAGAGAGAGAGAGAGAGAGAGAGAGAGAGAGAGAGAAGGATAAAGAGGAACTGAGAGACTGCACAATCGAGAGAGAGAGAGAGAGAGAGAGAGTGAGAGAGATGCTGATCAAGTGAGAGAAAGAAAGAGGTGAGAGTGGGCAGGTGTGCACACTGTGTATAGCAGAGGAGAAGGGGGGTGGGTTGTGTTGTGTTACATAGCGGCATCGCCGGGAGGCAGCATGAAGGAGGCACATCTGCCATAGTATTAACTTTCTGCTCTCTGGGACCTAGGTGTCAGAGGGAGCCGCTGGGCTTCACTTGGCTCTAGACTGCTGGGTCGCCGGGCTGTTGCTGTTGGGCTCTGTTCAGGCATTTCGGGTCAGATGGGGAACAACCATTGGGTTACTGGATTGTTGGGCTGTTGAACTCTGGTCTCTGTTCAGCCATTTTGGATCAGATGGGGAACAAAGAGACTCAAAGAGTGCTAGGCCACACCTGCAGACCATCAGCATACAGCTGCAACCTCCACACAGCTGCAACCTCCACACAGTCAAACCTCTACACAGTCAAACCTCCACACAGTCAAACCTCCACACAGTCAAACCTCCACACAGTCAAACCTCTACACAGTCAAACCTCCACACAGTCAAACCTCCACACAGTCAAACCTCCACACAGTCAAACCTCCACACAGTCAAACCTCCACACAGTCAAACCTCCACACAGTCAAACCTCCACACAGTCAAACCTCCACACACCATCCTTTATAGGACAGACAACGTCTAGTTGGTAGTATCTGTCTAAACAAATAACTCTAGATTCAATAATACATTGTTTTTTAACATCACACTAATAGAAAACCCAAAACATTGCAAAGATATTCAAAGACAGACATCCCTCTGTACGAAGCTTGGGTTAATCCCGCTGTTCATCCCAAATGGAACCCTATGTCCTATCTAATGTGGGCCCTGGTCAAAACTAGGGCACTATTAGGGAATAGGGTGGTATTTGAGACGTAGCACCAGTCTCCTGTGACTGTAGCACCTGAGTAGCTACCCTCTGTCTCTAATGTCATTATGGTCACTTTAGTCCGGGAGACGTACCTCTGTGGCCCAAATCAATCTGTCCTGTGGACCAGAGAGGCCCAGAGGTGTGCTCCGGCCATACGGCTGGACCAGGGGGACCTGTCTGCCCGCTGCACCCAGGGATAGGAGGCCTGGCTGGGCCTGAATATTCACCCAAATGGCCTGGAGGTTTGGAGCACCGCTGGCTGGCAATATGTTGGTGTGTGTAAACACTCAGAGGACCGCACTGGCCTTGAGACTCAAGTCTGGGGCCCCAAAGGACACTAAGCAGCCATTTCCAGCATAGCTGTTAGGGCTTTTGTTGTTGTTGTTGCTGTTGTTGTTGTTGTTGTTGTTGTGGCTGTTGTTGCTGTTGTTGTTGTTACTGTTGTTGCTGTGGCTGTTGTTGTTTTGGTGCTGCTGTTGCTGTTGTTGTTGTTGTTGTTGCTGTTGTTGCTGTGGCTGTTGTTGTTTTGGTGCTGCTGTTGCTGTTGTTGTTGTTGTTGTTGCTGTTGTTGCTGTGGCTGTTGTTGTTTTGGTGCTGCTGTTGCTGTTATTGTTGCTCTTGTTGCTGTTGTTGTTGTTGTTGTTGTTGCGGATGTTGTTGCTGTTGTTGCTGTTATTGCTGTTGTTGTTGCTGCTGTTGTTGTTGTTGATGTTGTTGTTGTGGATGTTGTTGCTGTTGTTGCTGTTATTGCTGTTGTTGTTGCTGCTTTTGTTCAAATCAAATCAAATAACATTTATTTACATCAGCTGATATCTCAAAGTGCTGTACAGAAACCCAGCCTAAAACCCAAAACAGCAAGCAATGCAGATGTAGAAGCACAGTGGCTAGGAAAAACTCCCTAGAAAGGCCAAAACCTAGGAAGAAACCTAGAGAGGAACAAGGCTATGAGGGGTGGCCAGTCCTCTTCTGGCTGTGCCGGAAGGAAATTATAACAGAACATGGCCAAGATGTTCAAATGTTCATAAATGACCAGCATGGTCAAATAATCATAATCACAGTAGTTGTCGAGGGTGCAACAAGTCAGCACCTCAGGAGTAAATGTCAGTTGGCTTTTCATAGCCGATCATTAAGAGTATCTCTACTGCTCCTGCTGTCTCTAGAGAGTTGAAAACAGCAGGTCTGGGACAGGTAGCACGTCCAGTGAACAGGTCAGGGTTCCATAGCCTCAGGAGGAACAGTTGAAACTGGAGCAGCTGCACGGCCAGGTGGACTGGGGACAGCAAGGAGTCAACATGCCAGGCAGTCCTAAGGCATGGTCCTAGGGCTCAGGTCCTCCGAGAGAGAGAAAGAAAGAAAGAAAGAGAGAAAGAGAGAATTAGAGAGAGCATACTTAAATTCAAACAGGACACCTCATAAGACAGGAGAAGTACTCCAGATATAACAGACTGACCCTAGCCCCCCGACACATAAACTACTGCAGCATAAATACTGGAGGCTGAGACAGGAGGGGTCAGGAGACACTGTGGCCCCATCCGATGATACCCTCAGACAGGGCCAAACAGGCAGGATATATTCCCACCCACTTTGCCAAAGCACAGCCCCCACACCACTAGAGGGATATCTTCAACCACCAACTTACAATCCTGAGACAAGGCCGAGTATAGTATAGCCCACAAAGATCTCCGCCACGGCACAACCCAAGAGTGAGGGGGGGGGGGGGGCGCCAACCCAGACAGGAAGATCATGTCAGCGACTCAACCCACTCAAGTGACGCACCCCTCCTAGGGACGGCATGGAAGAGCACCGGTAAGCCAGTGACTCAGCCCTTGTAATAGGGTTAGAGGCAGAGGCAGAGAATCCCAGTGGAGAGAGGGGAACCGAGACAGCAAGGGCGGTTCGTTGCTCCAGAGCCTTTCCGTTCACCTTCACACTCCTGGGCCAGACTACACTCAATCATATGACCCACTGAAGAGATGAGTCTTCAGTAAAGACTTAAAGGTTGAGACCGAGTCTGCGTCTCTCACATGGATAGGAAGAGCATTCCATAAAAATGGAGCTCTAAAGGAGAAAGCCCTGCCTCCAGCTGTTTGCTTAGAAATTCTAGGGACAATTAGGAGGCCTGCGTCTTGTGACCGTAGCGTACGTGTAGGTATGTACGGCAGGACCAAATCGGAAAGATAGGTAGGAGCAAGCCCATCTAATGCTTTTGTAGGTTAGCAGTAATCTAATCTAATGCTTTGTAGGTTAGCAAGCCCATCTAGTGCTTTGTAGGTTAAAACTTCTAACTAGGGGGCGCAATTTTAACATTTGGCAAAATACCCATTTTAAACTGCCTATTTCTCAGCCCCCGAAACTAGAATATGCATATACTAGTCAGATTAGGATAGAAAACACTCTGAAGTTTCCAAAACTGTAAGAATTTTGTCTGTGAGTTAAACAGAACTGATATTGCAGGCGAAAACCTGAGAAAATGTCAAACAGGAAGTGGCACTCATTTTGAGAGCTCTGTGTTCCAATGCCTTCCTATCGCATATGTGAAGTCTCATCAATAAGACCGCTTTTTCTATGTCTTCCCTAAGGTGTCAACAGCCTTTAGACGTAGTTTCAGGCCTTTATGTTGAAGGATGAGCCTGCAAGAGCACATTGGGTAAGTGGACAGGTGGGGGCTCTCCGGGTGATTTTTGCGCAATTCTGAAAGGTAGCCATTGTCTCTCTCGCTCCTAGTGAAAAGTGAACCAGTGAACTGTCCCGGTTGATTTATTATCGAATAGATATGTGAAAAACACCCTGAAGTTAGATCAAAAACAACGTTTGACATGTTTATGTGGACATTATGGATATAATTTCAAATTTTTTCCACCGTTGTCGCGAACGCTTTTTCCGGTGGATTCCTTGTCATGACGCATCAAACAAATGGAGGTATTTGGATATAAAACATATCTTTATGGAACAAAAGGAACATTTGCTGTCTAACTGGGAGTCTCGTGAGTGAAACCAACCGAAGATCATCAAAGGTAAACGATTAATTTGATTGCTTTGCTGGTTTTTGTTACCAAGTTACCTGGCGCTAGCTGTTCGTATTGTTTTGTAGAGCGATCGATACATTTACACAAATGCAAGTATTGCTTTCGCTGGAAAGCATAATTTCAAAATCTGAGACAACAGATGGATTAACAAAAGGCTAAGCTGTGTTTTGCAATATTGCACTTGTGATTTCATGAAATTATATTTTATGATTACCCTCTGGCGCTAGGCTACGCTATGCTAGTCAGGGTTTTTAATGACAAAAATCCCGGATCCGGGATGGGGAGTTAAGCCCTTGCCTTAACAGGAAGCCAGTGTAGAGAGGCTAGCACTGGAGTAATATGATCAAATTGTTGGGTTCTTGTCAGGATTCTAGCAGCCGTATTTAGCACTAACTGAAGTTTATTTAGTGCTTTATCCGGGTAGCCGGAAAGTAGAGCATTGCAGTAGCCTAACTCAGAAGTAACAAAAGCATGGATACATTTTTCTGCATCATTATTGGACAGAAAGTTTCTGATTTTTGCAATGTTACGTAGATGGAAAAAAGCTGTCCTTGAAACAGTCTTGATATGTTCGTCAAAAGAGATCAGGGTCCAGAGTACCGCCGAGGTCCTTCACAGTTTTATTTGAGACGACTGTACAACCATCAAGATGAATTGTCAGATTCCACAGAAGATCTCTTTGTTTCTTGGGACCTAGAACACGCATCTCTGTTTTGTCCGAGTTTAAAAGTAGAATGTTTGCAGCCATCCACTTCCTGATGTCTATAACACAGGCTTCTAGCGAGGGCAATTTTGGTGATTCACCATGTTTCATTGAAATGTACAGCTGTGTGTCATCCGCATAGCAGTGAAAGTTAACATTATGTTTCCGAATGACATCCCCAAGAAGTAAAATATATAGTGAAAACAATAGTGGTCCTAAAACAAAACCTTGAGGAACACCGAAATGCACAGTTGATTTGTCAGAGGACAAACCATTCACAGAGACAAACTGATATCTTTCCGACAGATAATATCTAATTCAGGCCAGAACTTGTCCGTGTAGACCCATTTGGGTTTCCAATCTCTCCAAAAGAATGTGGTGATCGATGGTATCAAAAGCAGCACTAAGGTCTAGGAGCACGAGGACAGATGTAGAGCCTCGGTCTGACGCCATTAAAAGGTCATTTACCACCTTCACAAGTGCAGTCTCAGTGCTATGATGGGGTCTAAAACCAGACTGAAGCATTTCGTATACATTGTTTGTCTTCAGGAAGACAGCTTTTTCAATTTTTTTTGAGAGGAATGGAAGATTCGATATAGGCCGATAGTTTTTATATTTTCTGGGTCAAGGTTTGGCTTTTTCAAGAGAGGCTTTATTAGTGCCACTTTTAGTGAGTTTGGTACACATTCGGTGGATAGAGAGCCGTTTATTATGTTCACCATAGGAGGGCCAAGCACAGGAAGCAGCTCTTTCAGTAGTTTAGTTGGAATAGGGTCCAGTATGCAGCTTGAAGGTTTAGAGGCCATGATTAGTTTCATCATTGTGTCAAGAGATATAGTACTAAAAAACACTTGAGTGTCTCTCTTGATCCTAGGTCCTGGCAGAGTTGTGCAGACTCAGGACAACTGAGCTTTGGAGGAATATGCAGATTTAAAGAGGAGTCCGTAATTTGTTTTCTAATGATCATGATCTTTTCCTCAAAGAAGTTCATGAATTTATTACTGCTGAAGTGAAAGACATCCTCTCTTGGGGAATGCTGCTTTTTAGTTAGCTTTGCGACAGTATCAAAAAGAAATTTCAGATTGTTCTTATTTTCCTCAATTAAGTTGGAAAAATAGGATGATCGAGCAGCAGTGAGGGCTCTTCGATGCTGCACGGTACTGTCTTTCCATTTCCGTTCCAATTTTCTGGAAGCTTGCTTCAGAGCTCGGGTATTTTCTGTATACCAGGGAGCTAGTTTCTTATGACAAATGTTTTTAGTTTTTAGGGGTGCAACTGCATCTAGGGTATTGCGCAAGGTTAAATTTAGTTCCTCAGTTAGGTGGTTAACTGATTTTTGTCCTCTGACGTCCTTGGGTAGGCAGAGGGAGTCTGGAAGGGCATCAAGGAATCTTTGGGTTGTCTGAGAATTTATAGCACGACTTTTGATGCTCCTTGGTTGGGGTCTAAGCAGATTATTTGTTGCGATTGCAAACGTAATAAAATGGTGGTCCGATAGTCCAGGATTATGAGGAAAAACATTAAGATCCACAACATTTATTCCATGGGACAAAACTAGGTCCAGAGTATGACTGTGCCAGTGAGTAGGTCCAGAGACATGTTGGACAAAACCCACTGAGTCGATGATGGCTCCAAAAGCCTTTTGGAGTGGGTCTGTGGACTTTTCCATGTGAATATTAAAATCACCAAAAATTGTGCTATGACTACAAGGTCCGATAGGAATTCAGGGAACTCAGTGAGGAACGCTGTATATGGCCCAGGAGGCCTGTACACAGTAGCTATAACAAGTGATTGAGTAGGCTGCATAGATTTCATGACTAGAAGCTCAAAAGACGAAAACATCGGGGGGTTTTGTAAATTGAAATTTGCTATCGTAAATGTTAGCAACACCTCCGCCTTTGCGTGATGCATGGGGGATATGGTCACTAGTGTAACCAGGAGGTGAGGCCTCATTTAACACAGTAAATTCATCAGGCTTAAGCCATGTTTCAGTCTTGCCAATCACATCAAGATTATGATCAGTGATTAGTTCATTGACTATAACTGACTTTGAAGTGAGGGATCTAACATTAAGTAGCCCTATTTTGAGATGTGAGGTATCACGATCTCTTTCAATAATGGCAGGAATGGAGGAGGTCCTTATCCTAGTGAGATTGCTAAGGCGAACACCGCCATGTTTAGTTTTGCCCAACCTAGGTCGAGGCACAGACACGGTCTCAATGGGGATAGCTGAGCTGACTACACTGACTGTGCTAGTGGCAGACTCCACTAAGCTGGCAGACTGGCTAACAGCCTGCTGCCTGGCCTGCACCCTATTTCATTGTGGAGCTAGAGGAGTTAGAGCCCTGTCTATGTTGGTAGATAAGATGAGAGCACCCCTCCAGCTAGGATGTAGTCCGTCACTCCTCAACAGGCCAGGCTTGGTCCTGTTTGTGGGTGAGTCCCAGAAAGAGGGCCAATTATCTACAAATTCTATCTTTTGGGAGGGGCAGAAAACAGTTTTCAACCAGCGATTGAGTTGTGAGATTCTGCTGTAGAGCTCATCACTCCCCCTAACTGGGAGGGGGCCAGAGACAATTACTCGATGCCGACACATCTTTCTAGCTGATTTACAGGCTGAAGCTATGTTGGGCTTGGTGACCTCTAACTGTTTCATCTCTTTCCTACACTGAAATGACCCTTGCCTAACGTGTGCGTCTGAAGCTGGGCTTGCAGCACAGCTATCCTCGCCGTAAGGAAATCGTTCTCCTGTATATTATGAGTACAGCAACTGCAATTAGAAGGCATCATGTTAATGTTACTACTTAGCTTCGGCTGGTGGATGTCCTGACGAACCATGTCCAGATAAAGCATCCGGAGTGAAAAAGTTGAATGAAAAAAAGTTGATTGAGGGAAAAACTAAAAATATAAACGGTAATTAAAAAGTAAAAAACGTAAAGTTGTCAGGTAGCAAAGTAAGGTTGGCAACAAAATGCACAGCAACACATAAACAAGTCTGCAAGTTGTGACCGGAAATGACGGACTTGTTGTTGTTGTTGTTGTTGCTGCGGCTGTTGTTGTTGCTGTTGTTGCTGTTGTTGCTGTCGTTTTTGTTGCTGTCATTGCTGTTGTTGTTGCTGTTATTGCTGTTGTTGTTGTTGCTGTTTTGATGTTGTTGTTGTTGATGTTGTTGCTGTTTTGATGTTGTTGTTGTTGATGTTGTTGATGTTATTGCTGTTTTGTTGCTGTTATTGCTGTTGTTGTTGCTGCTTTTGTTGATGTTGTTGTTGCTGTTGTTGCTGTTGTGGCTGTTGTTGTTGTTGCTGTTGTTGTAGCTGTTTTTGTTGTTGCTGTTATTGCTGTCGGTGTTGTTGCTGTTATTGCTGTTGCTGTTATTGCTGTTGTTGTTATTGCTCTTATTGCTGTTTTTGTTGCTGTTATTGATGTTTTTGTTGTTGCTGTTATTGCTGTCGTTGTTGTTGCTGTTATTGCTGTTGCTGTTATTGCTGTTGCTGTTGTTGCTGTTGTTGTTATTGCTCTTATTGCTGTTGTTGTTGCTGTTGTTGCTGTTGTTGCTGTTGTTGTTGCTGCTGCTTGTATTGTTGTTGTTGTTAATTGGAGTGGGATCTCTCTCTCCTGCCACTCTGTCGCTCTCTATTCTGTCCATCCCTCCCTCTCTCTCTCCATCCGTCCCTTCATCCCTCTCTCCGTCCTGCAGGGCATAAAGAAGAAGCAGTATGAATTAATGAAGAACACAGGGGTAATTAAATGTGGAGGTGACACAGATCCTGGCTTGACGAGGGACAGGAGGTCCACAGGAGCTGTCCTCCACTCTGCCCTTCCTCTACCCCCCCGCGTAGAGATAGGGCTTGATTGGCCTGCTGGGCATGGCGGGGGCACAGAGGGAGGAATGGAGGGAGGGAGAATGAGAGGGTGAGAGGGAGAGGGGGTGGATGCAGATTGAGCCCAGACTTCACCTGTGGCCCGAAGCGTTGAGCCCCTCCCTGGACCCTCCTCCCCAGGCTCCCGGGTCACGCAGCGAGGCCCAAACTGTCGTCGCAGAGGGAGGAGGGCTGGGTAACAACAGAGGGAGGGAGAAAGGGAGGGAGGAAGCCGTAGGGGAACTTCCAGATTATAGTTCCATGGTGAACCACTGGGGCGCTACCTTGATGGATGTCTGGCTGGCAAACTACCCAACCCTTCACTCAGCTACGCAACCCACCACCCAACCTATCCAACTCACCACCCATCTACCCAACCCACGTTACAGACCAACCAGGCCAATTCAATACAATGTTACAGCTAACCGACTCAATACCACATTACAGATCAACCAGGCCAACTCAATAGCATGTTACTAGTGGAGGAAAAAATACCCAATTTTCATTATTGAGTAAAAGTATAGATACCTTAATAGAAAGTTACTCAAGTAAATTTGAAAGTCGGCCAGTAAAATACAAATTGAGTAAGATGTAAAAGTATTTGGTTTTAAATATCCTTAAGTATCAAAAGTAAATGTAATTGCTAAAATATACTGAATAGTTTAAATAGTAGAAATTATTTAAAATTCCTTAAATTAAGCAAAGCAGATGGAACCATTTTCTTGTTTTTAAAATGTATGTATAGTCAAAGGCACACTCCAACACTCAGACATTATTTACCAAAGATGCATTTGTGTTTAGTGAGTCGGCAAGGCCAGATGCAGTAGGGATGACCACATGTTCTCTTGATAAGTGTGTGAATTTGACAATTTTCCTGTCCTGCTAAGCATTCAAAATGCAACAAGTACTTGTGGTTGTCAGGGAAAATGTATGGAGTAAATTTTGTACAGAATTTTTGCTGAAGTACTTTACACCAGTGCACATTACAGACCAACCAGGCCAACTCAATACCACGTTACAGACCAAATAGAGGTCTGAGGCCTTCTATATGGTACGAGATTTAAAACACAATTAGCTTACCAATTCTGTTCTGTTCTGCAGCGTTCCATATTCCATATACCATTTTCTGTTCTGTTCTGCAGTGTTCAATATTCCATATACCATATTATGTTCTGTTCTGCAGTGTTCCATATTCCATATATCATATTTTGTTCTGTTCTTCAGTGTTCCATATTCCTTATACCATATTCTATTCTGCAGTGTTCCATATTCCATATACCATATTCTCTTCTGTTCTTCAGTGTTACGTATTCCATATACCATGTTCTATTCTGCAGTGTTCCATATTCCATATACCATATTCTCTTCTGTTCTTCAGTGTTACGTATTCCATATACCATATTCTATTATGCAGTGTTCCATATTCTATATACCATATTCTTTTAATACATTTCTTATTGACACAACGTACAGGCTGAGTAAAAATATGTCATTCTACCATCCCTATTCAGCAACACATTTGTCTCTCATTTTATAGCATTCATATGTCATAAAAGACCATGGATAGAAGCCTCAACATATGCTGCACTGACTGTAAGTTGGTCTGGATACTGTTAGAGGTTCCATTAAATGACCAAAATCTCAAAAGTAAATGCAATACTAGTATACAGTACGTGTGAGGCCGAGCCAGGGCTTAGCTCATTCCCACCCTTATATATAGGATATTCCTTATAGAGATACTTTAATAAGAGACCGAAGGCACCAACCTAATTTACTCTGCACTGGCTAATTAATACACATTTATCTTCACCCCCATTTTCTTGAATAATTTGAATTTTACGCCTGCACTCCATGGTACTTTCATTATATCGCCCATATAGAATGTCTTCAAGAGGACCTCATTCCACAGCATAGACAGTGAAGGGAATGTACAATGTTCAGAATGAAATAGAAAGGTTGATTGGTTTATCATGCTGTCTCATAATGCTCTATGCCAGTATTCCTAATTTGATATTAATGTTTATTACAGTTTTTTCCAACTGCTTACACACGTTTTCAAAACTGTCTCATTTTTTCAAAACTCTACACACAATTCCCAAAACTGCACACACAAAATGCAAAATGCCTCACATCTCCTTCAAAATGTAACACTGCATTCAAAATGCTATAAACACATGTCAGAATGAAGCATTTGCATCAAATGGCAAACACTGCTTTCATAATAGTACATTTTTGGATATACCATGTAAACACTGTTGTTCTAAATCTAAAGCTCTTTGGTCTTTCATAGGCTTATATCTACATTTCAATACATTGTTCTACAGTGAAAGTAATCTGCTGAGAGGAGTAACAAGTACACTGTAAACACCAATGCAATGTAGAAACAGAAAATATTTATTAGGCCAAACATTACTGTTGTATACAGTAGCATACAACAAAACCATAAACATATGTAAACCAAAGTATATTCTTTAGAATACAGTAAAGAACACAATTGTGTGTGTGGGGTCCCGGGGGGGCAGTCCAGGAATTGGTAGGGGGGGGCAGTCACCAGTGTTAAGCTACGCTTCATCTCTTCTCCGGCCTGGGTCTGGCCACAATACTTCGTCCACATCACAAGATACGTTTTCTCTTGCCAAACATCGAGGGAAGTATCTCCTAGCATGGCGTATCCAACCTTGGACAGAGTTAACCTCTATGTCCCCACATGCGTCCTCCATTGCCTGGAGAAGCGGCATGCGGGCATAGGGTTGGCGATCATACACTTTCCAGCGCCAGGCTGAGAAGAATTCCTCTATGGGATTTAGAAAAGGTGAATATGGGGGTAGGTACAAAACTACAAATTGTGGATGGGTGGCAAACCAGTTTTGGACCAGAACAGACCGGTGAAAACTAACATTGTCCCATAAAACCACAAATCTAGCAGGCTCCTGATCTGGATCAGGGACAAGCATTGTGTAAATTGCATCCAGAAAAGTGAGCATATGGCCAGTGTTGTACAGACCCAGTGTGGCATTGTGATGGAGGACCCCGTTTTGAGTGATGGCAGCACACATAGTTATATTACCCCCACGCTGTCCAGGGACATTGGTAATTGCCCTCTGTCCTATTACATTTCTTCCGCGGCGCCTGGTTTTGGTGAGGTTGAAGCCAACCTCATCCACATAAATAAATTCATGGCGAATTACATGGGCATCCAGCTCCAATACTCTCTGTAACAGACAAAAGGATATACAGATGAGTAAATATGGTATGTCTGAAGTACTGGAAGTAGTGTTGCATACATACCTCTACAAAGTCATGTCGCATATTCTTGACTCAGTCAGAGTTTCTCTCAAATGGCACCTTGTAAAGTTGTTTCATCGTCACTCGGTGCCGTTGGAGGATGTGTTGTATGGTCGACAGGCTTACAGCATTGATGTTGTTAAATATGGTGTCATTATTCAAGATATGCTCTCTTATCTCTCGAATCCTAATTGCATTGTTGGCCAAAACCATATTTATAATTGCAGTCTCTTGTACATCTGTAAACAAGTGTCCTCGTCCTCCATGATGTCTTTGCCTTTCCACTCTGTACAGAATTCAAACACAGTATGTGTTCAGCATAGGAACTGTAAACAATGTACAAAAAAATGTAGTACAGCATGATAACCAACCTCATTCATTCAATGCAGTGCAGTAAATGGATGGCTTAGAGTTACAAATGTTTATGCAATACTATGCAGTCATACGTATTTTACAGTACATTACTGTAATGCTAAAATAGTTATTAGATAGTTGCATACCTGTTCTCATTTCTGAAGGTTCGAATTATGGACGCCACTGTAAATCGACTCAAGTTGGGCTGGACTCTCAGTCCAGCCTCTCTCATGGTCAAACTGTGGTTGATCACATGATCAACAAGTGTTGCCCTAATCTCATCAGAGATGGCTCTCCTTCCTTCTCTTCTTTGCCCTCGTCCTCTTCTTCCTCTTCCTCTCCCTCCTACTCCTCTTGCTCTCTGTCCATTGTTGGCATCCATTGTTCAAAACAGGTAATCTGACCATTGACCTATTTATAGGCCTATACTACAGTAAAGCAGTGATTGGTTAGTGATCAGTTAAGCTATTAGTGTTTGCACATGTGAGGAGTGTGTGTGTGACCTGGTGAATAAGTGTAGCATTTTGATTGGTTGTGTTTGGAAAAGGAAAGCAAGTCACTTTCTGTTAGATTTTTGTGTTTTAGGTAGAGATTTGTGTGTAGTGTTTTGAAAAAAGTGTTTTATGCAATTGACAACTGAGTCAAAGGCTGAGAAATAGCTTATGGTTTTGGATATTTGGTGTGTAGTTTTGCACTTTGAGTGAGAGGTTTCAAAAATCGTGTGACATGAAAAGATTTTGTGTGTAAGCAGTTGGAAAAAACTGTAAGCAATACGACCTTCCATAAAAGCCACACAATGTAAAGAAGTGTCAGAAAACAATGAACAAAGGCAGAATAAAGAAACAAAGAAAGGATGAAGACTATGGAGATACTGTATAATAACACATGAAGGAAGCTTAGGGCAAGTTAAGAGGTGTAAAGCACCAGCTTCGCTTGTGTGTGTGTGAGTGTGTGTGTGTGTGTGTGTGTGTGTGTGTGTGTGTGTGTGTGTGTGTGTGTGTGTGTGTGTGTGTGTGTGTGTGTGTGTGTGTGTGTGTGTGTGTGTGTGTGTGTGTGTGTGTGTGTGTGTTTGTGTGTGTGTGTGTGTGTGTATGTGTGCGTATGTGTTTGTGTGTGTGTGTGTGCGTGCATGCATGCGTGTGTGCACAGTAAGGAAGAGGGCACGGCAGTGTCTCTTCCCTCTTAGGAGGCTGAAAAGATTTGGCATGTGCCTTCGGATCCTCAAAAAGATCTACAGCTGCACCATCGAGAGCATCTTGACTGGCTGCATCACTGCCTGGTATGGCAAATGCACCACCCTTGACCGCGCACACGGAGGGTGGCCCAGCACATCATGTGGGCCGAGCTCCCTGCCATCTAGGACATAGACTGTTAACTCCGCTACCATCCGGCAAATGTTACAGGAGCATCGGCTCTCGGACCAACAGGTTCCCAGACAGCATCTACCCCCAAGCCATAAGACTGCTAAATAGCCAGACTGCTACACAGTCAATTAATGGTGCCTTAACTATCTGCATGACTCTGTCTTGCACTGAGCTCACACACACACAGTAGAATGTGTACACACACACTCACTCAAAAACACTACATTGACACACCCACACAAAACCGACACATATTCAAATACACAATGTAAACACGCATATGTAAACATTACACACACGCACATTCACACGCACACACTTTTACACTGATAAATTGCTGCTGCTCCTCTGTTCTTAATTTTACTATTATTATTATCTATCCTGATATCTAGTCACTTTACCCTGCCTTCATGTACATATCTACCTCAAATACCTTATTATTATCTATCCTGATATCTAGTCACTTTACCCTGCCTTCATGTACATATCTACCTCAAATACCTTATTATTATATATCCTAATGTCTAGTCACTTTACCCTGCCATCATGTACATATCTACCTCAAATACCTTATTATTATCTAACCTGATGTCTAGTCACTTTACCCTGCCTTCATGTACATATCTACCTCAAATACCTTATTATTATCTATCCTGATGCCTAGTCACTTTACCCTGCCTTCATGTACATATCTACCTCAAATACCTTATTATTATCTATCCTGATGTCTAGTCACTTTACCCTGCCTTCATGTACATATCTACCTCAAATACCTTATTATTATCTATCCTGATGTCTAGTCACTTTACCCTGCCTTCATGTACATATCTACCTCAAATACCTTATTATTATCTATCCTGATGCCTAGTCACTTCACCCTGCCTTCATGTACATATCTACCTCAAATACCTTATTATTATCTATCCTGATGTCTAGTCACTTTACCCTGCCTTCATGTACATATCTACCTCAAATACCTTATTATTATCTATCCTGATGTCTAGTCACTTTATCCTGCCTTCATGATACATGTCTACCTAAATACCTTATTATTATCTATCCTGATGCCTAGTCACTTTACCATGCCTTCATGATACATGTCTACCTCAAATACCTTATTATTATCTATCCTGATGTCTAGTCACTTTACCCTGCCTTCATGTACATATCTACCTCAAATACCTTATTATTATCTATCCTGATGTCTAGTCACTTTACCCTGCCTTCATGTACATATCTACCTCAATACCTTATTATTATCTATCCTGATGCCTAGTCACTTTACCCTGCCTTCATGTACATATCTACCTCAAATACCTTATTATTATCTATCCTGATGTCTAGTCACTTTACCCTGCCTTCATGTACATATCTACCTCAATACCTTATTATTATCTATCCTGATGCCTAGTCACTTTACCCTGCCTTCATGTACATATCTACTTCAAATACCTTATTATCTATCCTGATGCCTAGTCACTTTACCCTGCCTTCATGTACATATCTACTTCAAATACCTTATTATCTATCCTGATGCCTAGTCACTTTACACTGTCTTCATGTACATATCTACCTCAAATACCTCATTATTATCTACCCTGAAGCCTAGTGTCATTGTCATGTGTAGAGATGGACCAAGGCGCAGCGAATGTAGAGTTCCACATGCTTTATTAATAGTGAAACTTAACAAAACAGAGCAATAAAGGAACAAACCGTGACTACAGAGATGCAAAGTGCACTAACTCCAAACAATATTCCATAACCCACAGGTGGAAAAATGCTACTTAAAGACAACAATTTCCAGCTGCCTCTAATTGGGAATCATACACAAACCCCAACATAGAAAATGTAACCTTGAATCCCACATAGAAATAATAAACTAGACTAAAACCCCTATTCATGCCCTGACCTTCTCTACCATAGAAAATATAGGCGTTCTATGGTCAGGACGTGACACCTAGTCACTTTACCATGCCATTAAGTACGTATCTACCTGAAATACCTTATCATGATCTGTCCTGATGCCTAGTCACTTGACCCTGACATCATGGACATATCTACCACAGATAACGTATTATTATATATCCATATGCCTAGTCATTTTACCATACCTTCATGTAAAAATATACCTCAAATAACATATTATTATCTATCACGATGCCTAGTAACTTTATCCTGCCTTCATGTACATATCTACATCAAATACCTTGTACCTCTGCACATAGATCTGGTACTGGTACTCCCTGTATATAGCTCCACATTGATCTGGCACTGGTACCTCCTGTATACTGCTCCAGATTGATCTGGTACTGGTACTCCCTGTATATAGGTCCACATTGATCTGGTACTGGTACTCCCTGTGTACTGTAGTTCCACATTGATCTGGTACTGTTACTCCATGTAAAGTTCCACATTGATCTGGTACTGGTACCTCCTGTATACAGCTCCAGATTGATCTGGTACTGGTACTCCCTGTATATAGGTCCACATAGATCTTGTACTCTCTGTTTATAGCTCCACATTAATCTAGTACTGGTACTACCTGTATATAGCACACTGATCTGGCTCAGGTACTCCCTGTATATCGCTCCACATTGATCTGGTACTGGTGCTCCCTGTATATAGCTCCACATTGATCTGGTACAGGTACTCCTTGTATAGTTCCACAATGATCTGATACTGGTTCTCCCTGTAATTAGCTCCACATTGATCTGGTAGTGGAACTTAATGTATATAGCTCCACATTGATCGGGTACTGGTACTACCTGTATATAGCTCCACATTGATCTGGTACTGGTACTACCTGCATAGAGCTCCACATTGATCTGGTACTGGTACTACCTGTATATAGCTCCACATTGTGTAACGAACGTCGTAATCCTCCTCGTCTGAGGAGGAGCAAGGATCGGACCAAAACGCAGCGTGGTATGTATCCATAATTTTTTGAATACTTTTAAACACGAACAAAAACAATAAACAGAACGAAACCAACGACGCTACAGTCCTGAACTTGAGAACATATAAAACATGAACGCACGAACAGGAACAATCACCCACAAACAAACAGTGAACACAGCCTACCTAAATATGGTTCCCAATCAGAGACAACGTAAAACACCTGCCTCTGATTGAGAACCATATCAGGCAAATCAGACACACCTAAACCAATGAGACACATAACATAGACTACACCCACCCAGCTCACGTCCTGACCAACTAAACAAAGACTAAACAAAGGAAATAAGGTCAGGAACGTGACAGTACCCTCCCCCCCCCAAGGTGCGGACTCCGGCCGCAAAACCTGAACCTATAGGGGAGGGTCTGGGTGGGCGTCTCTCCACGGTGGCGGCTCTGGCGCTGGACGTGGCTCCCACTCCACCATCGTTAATCCCCGCTTCCGTGGCCTCCTCCTAATGACGACCCACCAAAATAACCCCACTGTACTGATGGGCGCCTCTGGACAGAGGGGCAGCTCCGGACTGAGGGGCAGCTCCGGACTGAGGGGCAGCTCCGGACTGAGGGGCAGCTCCGGACTGAGGGGCAGCTCCGGACTGAGGGGCAGCACCGGACTGAGGGGCAGCTCCGGACTGAATGGCAGCTCCGGACTGAATGGCAGCTCATGACTGGAGAGCAGCTCATGACTGGAGGGCAGCTCATGACTGGAGGGCAGCTCATGACTGGAAGGCAGCTCATGACTGGAAGGCAGCTCATGACTGGAAGGCAGCTCATGACTGGCGAGCGGCTCCGGCAGCTCCTGACTGGGGGGCGGCTCCAGCAGGTCCTGGCTTACTGACGACTCCGGCAGGTCCTGGCTGACTGACGACTCCGGCAGGTCCTGGCTGACTGACGACTCCGGCAGGTCCTGGCTGACTGACGACTCCGGAAGGTCCTGGCTGACTGACGACTCTGGCAGGTCCTGGCTGACTGACGACTCTGGCGGCTCCTGGCTGACTGACGGCTCTGGCGACTCCTGACTGGCGGGCGGCTCTGGCGGCTCCTGACTGGCGGGCGGCTCTGGCGGCTCCTGACTGGCGGGCGGCTCTGGCGGCTCCTGACTGGCGGGCGGCTCTGGCGGCTCCTGACTGGTGGGCGGCTCTGGCGGCCCCTGACTGGCGGGCGGCTCTGGCGGCTCCTGACTGGCGGGCGGCTCTGGCGGCTCCTGACCGGCGGGCGGCTCTGGCGGCTCCTGACCGGCGGGCGGCTCTGGCGGCTCCTGACTGGCGGGCGGCTCTGGCGGCTCCTGACTGGCGGGCGGCTCTGGCGGCTGCTGACTGGCGGGCGGCTCTGGCGGCTCCTGACTGGCGGGCGGCTCTGGTGGCTCCTAACTGACGTACGGCTCTAGTGGCTCAGGACAGATGGGCGGCTTTGACGGCTCAGGACAGACGGGCGGCTTTGACGTCTCAGGACAGACGGGCGTCTCAGACGGCGCTGGGCAGACGGGCAGCGCAGGCGGCGCTGGGCAGACGGACAGCTCAGATGGCGCTTGGCAGACGGGCAGCGCAGGCGGCGCTGGGCAGACGGGTAGCTCAGATGGCGCTGGGCAGGCGGACAGCGCAGATGGCGCTGGGCAGACAGGCAGCTCAGACGGCGCTGGGCAGGCGGCCGACTCTGACCTGCTGAGGCACACAGTAGGCCTGGTGCGTGTGGCCGGAACTGGTGGTACCGGGCTGGAGACACGCACCACAGGGCTAGTGCGGGGAGCAGCAACAGGGCGCACAGGGCTCTGGAGACGCACAGGAGGCTTGGTGCGTGGTGCCGGAACTGGTGGTACCGGGCTATGGACACGCACCTCAAGGCTAGTGCGGGGAGGAGGACCAGGACGTACTGGACTCTGGAGACGCACAGGAAGCTTGGTGCGTGGTGTTGGCACTGGTGGTACTGGGCCGAGAACACGCACCTCAGGATGAGTGCAAGAAGCAGGAACAGGACACACCGGGTTGTGAAGGTGTACTGGAGACCTGGTGTGTATAGCCGGCATCAAATCTTCCGGAACTTTAACACAAGTTTCAGGCTGAGTACGAGGAACTGACACAGGTGGCATCGGACAGCTAACACGCTCTTCAGGGCGAATGCCATGCATACTCTGCCAAACCAACAGCTCTCGCTCTTCACTCTCCTCCAATTTCGTCAACAACTCCTCGAATGTCTCATAATCTCCCCTTCGTTCACTCTCCTCCAATCTGTCCAATAACTCCTCGACAATCTCAGACTCACCCCTCAACTTCGCCGACTGCTCCAAGTGCCCCCTCTCAAGAAATGTTTTGGGCTGTCTCTCGGGCTTCCTACCGTGTCGCCGTGCTGCCTCCATTCGCCGGTATCCCTCCGCACATTGCTCCATAGAATCCCAGGCGGGTTCCGGCACTCTCCCTGGGTCGACCGACCACCTGTCTATTTCCTCCCAGGTAGTGTAACCCAGATCCTCATTCTGCTAACGAGCTAGCTCCTCAAAACGCCGCCTCTCTGCTTTCGCTGCCTCCAGCTCTGCCTTGGGGCGGCGATATTCCCCTGGCTGTGCCCAGGGTCCTCTCCCGTCTAGGATTTCCACCCACGTCCAGGAGTCTTGACATTGCTGCTGCTGATTTTTACCACGCTGCTTGGTCCTGGTTTGGTGGGTGATTCTGTAACGAACGTCGTAATCCTCCTCGTCTGAGGAGGAGCAAGGATCGGACCAAAACGCAGCGTGGTATGTATCCATATTTATTTGAATACTTTTAAACACGAACAAAAACAATAAACAGAACGAAACCAACGACGCTACAGTCCTGAACTTGAGAACATATAAAACATGAACACACGAACAGGAACAATCACCCACAAACAAACAGTGAACACAGCCTACCTAAATATGGTTCCCAATCTGAGACAACGTAAAACACCTGCCTCTGATTGAGAACCATATCAGGCAAATCAGACACACCTAAACCAATGAGACACATAACATAGACTACACCCACCCAGCTCACGTCCTGACCAACTAAAACAAAGACTAAACAAAGGAAATAAGGTCAGGAACGTGACACATTGATCTGGTACTGGTTCTCCTTGGATATATTGCTCCATATTGATCTGGTACTGGTACTCAATGTACATAGCTCCACATTTATCTAATACTTGATCACCCTGTATCTAGCTCCACATGAATCTGGTACTGGTACTCCCTGTAAATAGCTCCACATTGATCTGGTACTGGTACTGCCTGTATCTAGCTCCACATTGATCTGGTACTGACTGGTACTTCCTGTATATAGCTCCACATTGATCTGGTACTGGTACTACCTGTATATAGCTCCACATTGATCTGGTACTGGTTCTCCTTGTATAGTTCCACATTGATCTGGTACTGGTACTCCCTATATATAGCTCCACATGTATCTGGTACTGTTACTCCCTGTATGTAGCTCCATATTGATCTGGTACTGGTACTCCCTGTATAGTTCCACATTGATCTGGTACTCGTGCTACCTGTATATAGCTCCACATTGATCTGGTACTGGTTCTCCCTGTTTATAGCTCCATATTGATCTGTTGCTGGTACTCCCTCTTTATAGCTCCACATTGATCTAGTACTGGTACTCTCTGAATACAGCTCCATTCTTGTACATATTTTTTTATTCCTTTTGTAGTCCTGTACTGGTACGCCCTGTATTTAGTTCCCCATTGATCTGGTACTGCTTCTACCTGTATATAGCTCCACATTGATCTGGTACTGGTACTCCCTGTATATAGCTCCACATTGATTTAGTACTGGTACTCCCTGTATAGTTACACATTGATCTGTTACTCCCTGTATATAGCTCCACATTGATCTGGTACTGTTACTCCCTGTATATAGCTCCACATTGATCTGGTACTGGTACTTCCTGTGTTTCCAAGATGGCATACCAGTCAGACGTCCTTTGTCATCGTCTTGTCGTGTCCCGTGTATATATATATTTACATATTTTCTTCGCATATCTTTTCATATATATATGTTTTTTTTCTTCTAAAATCCTTACCAATTAAAAATCAAATCTGAAATCAACAACAGAATCTAGCCAGAAGCTAACCAGAAGCTAGCCAGAAATTAGCCAGAAACTAGCCAGAAGCTGGCTAACGTTAGTATTCAGCTAACCACAGTTGGCGGTCATCAGCTATCATTTAACTCGAAAAGCTATCGCCAGTTTTTGTACATCGCGACTTAGGCCAGAGCATACCGGACATATTTTCTCTCCATATCCCCGGATTTCTACCGCAAGCTCTGGACATTTACACCTGGATCTTGCAGCTAGCTAGCTGCTATCCGAGTGACTATTTGCTTACATCGGTCCCGGAGCAAACATCAATAATTCCGGAGCTAACCAGCTGAAGAGTTCCATCAGCCACTCCTGGGCTACAATCACCTATCCGGACCCGTTTTACTGCCGATACGGAGCCCCATCGGGCCTTCATGACTGGACTACCGACGTTATCTGAACGCCCATCTGCGGCCCGCTAATCGTTAGCTGTCTTATCGGCTGCTATCTGAATAGGTCTATCGGGCAATTTTCTTGGGTCACAATAACTATATATTTTTTGCCAATTGGATTGGTCCCCTCTACCACACGGAACCCCACTAATCTACCGACGGAAACGCACGAGGTGGCTAAAAACAGACCTCGATCCTCTGTCAGCTTGCTACCCATGGCACGGGTAGCTGTCTGAATCGCCGTGACCCCAACCAACCTCACTACTCACTGGACCCTTATGATCACTTGGCTAAGCATGCCTCTCCTTATTGTCAATATGCCTTGTCCATTGCTGTTCTGGTTAGTGTTTATTGGCTTATTTCACTGTAGAGCCTCTAGCCCTGCTCATTATACCTTATCCAACCTTTCAGTTCCACCACCCACACATGCAATGACATCACCTGGTTTCAATGATGTTTCTAGAGACAATATCTCTCTCATCATCACTCAATGTCTAGGTTTACCTCCACTGTATTCACATCCTACCATACCTTTGTCTGTACATTATACCTTGAAGCTATTTTATCGCCCCCAGAAACCTGCTCCTTTTATTCTCTGTTCCAGACGTGCTAGACGACGAATTCTCATAGCTTTTAGCCGTACCCTTATCCTATTCCTCCTCTGTTCCTCTGGTGATGTAGAGGTGAATCCAGGCCCTGCAGTGCCTAGCTCCACTCCTATTCCCCAGGCGCTCTCTTTTGATGACTTCTGTAACCATAATAGCCTTGGTTTCATGCATGTTAACATTAGAAGCCTCCTCCCTAAGTTTGTTTTATTTACTGCTTTAGCACACTCTGCCAACCCGGATGTCCTAGCCGTGTCTGAATCCTGGCTTAGCAAGACCACCAAAAACTCTGAAATCCCCATCCCTAACTACAACATCTTCAGACAAGATAGAATGACCAAAGGGGGCGATGTTGCAATCTACTGCAGAGATAGCCTGCAGAGTTCTGTCCTACTATCCAGGTCTGTACCCAAACAATTTGAACTTCTACTTCTACTAAAATCCACCTCTCTAAAAACAAGTCTCTCACCGTTGCCGCCTGCTATAGACCACCCTCTGCCCCCAGCTGTGCTCTGGACATCATATGTGAACTGAATTCCCCCTATCTATCTTCACAGCTCGTGCTGCTAGGTGACCTAAACTGGGACATGCTTAACACCCCAGCCATCCTACAATCTAAGCTTGATGCCTTCAATCTCACACAAATTATCAAAGAACCTACCAGGTACCACCCCAAAGCCGTAAACACGGGCACCCTCATAGATATCATCCTAACCAACTTGCCCTCTAAATACACCTCTGCTGTTTTCAACCAAGATCTCAGCGATCAATGCCTCATTGCCTGCATCCGTAATGGGTCAGCGGTCAAACGACCTCCACTCATCACTGTCAAACGCTCCCTGAAACACTTCAGCAAGCAGGCCTTTCTAATCGACCTGGCCCGGGTATCCTGGAAGGATGTTGACCTCATCCCGTCAGTAGAGGATGCCTGGTTATTTTTTTGCCTTCCTCACCATCTTAACTTCTCTGATCTACCGATCCCGGATACGGGTTTGAATTCGACAACATACGGTGATCACCACAAATAGTCATATTAAACATTCCTGAAAATACAAGTGTCTCACATGCTTCAAAAGCCTAGAATCTTGCTAATCCAACTGCGTTGTCAGATTTAAAAAAGGATTTACTGCGAAAGAATACGATGCGATTATCTGAGCACAGAGCCCCATACCAAACTACTTTTTCAACCAGCACTGGCGTAACAAAATCACAGATTGCATTGAAATAAATAATTTACCTTTGAAGATCTTGCTCTGTTTGCAATCCCAAGGCTCATTGTTACACAATGAATGGTCTTTTGTTTAGTTAAATCCATTTTTTATAGCCTAACACGAAACATTTTGTGAACGCTTATCTCGTTGGATTTCGTGTCATTCAATTTTCGACGAAACATCCAACGTAAATACACAGACTGAACCTGACTTTATCCAGTCATGTTTGGTTTCCTTGCAATCAACTGTTTGTTTGTAACACAACCAATCTTGATGGGTCATTTCGCGGGACGTATTGACCCGAAAAAAACGATTGGAAGACAACAAGTAACGACCTCATTGTGCACCAATTATATGACCACTGTTTCGTTGATTGACTGTATTTTAACTGATCGTCTTGAAATCTAGCTGGGTAGATAGCCAATGAGCAGAGGTAAATGGCAATATGTAATGTTTGTGTTCTGGAAGACCAGCCCATGTAGTAAACTATGGCGTAAAGATTGTCATTCGCCATTGAAGAATCATACTGGAAGGAACCAAACTCATTACGCACAGCACTGTTTTGGTAACAAGCATTTTCAGATGTTTATAAATCGAACATCATGGCGAATAAGTCAGGGAAAGCTAAATCTAAGACTAGATATACGAATGTAGACAAAATTATAGAGGAAATTGATTGTGAAAGTGAAACATATGCTTTTAGCGACCATGACTCAAATGGAAGCATATTTTTTGAACGGAGAGGACATTGTTTTGGACTGGTAAGTTCTTCTCATGCTAATGCCGTTGTTTGAAATTAATAATATAAAATATTCTTTGTGATTGTTTTTACATTTTATTTGCAATATATAAAAATGTAATGAAATGTGTAAAGTACACATTGGCTATACTTCCTCCAGCACATGCTTCCTCAACTCAGTCTACATATTATGGATTAGAGGGAACATGGTCGAGATGCGTGTGTCTGCCGCCAACGTGTCCATCCCCAAAGTGTGTCCATCCCCCTCTGAAGCTGATTCATCCAGCTGGACCCCTGCTGTCTCTGGCTCCACACCTCCTGGGCCATCTAGAGGTAAACTGTTCATATTTACTCTTGAGGGCTATATAAATAGATTTGATTTGATAGAGGACTGATGGTCTTCCAAATATTGAAAGTGTGTAAATAGTTAACCATGTTATTTTGTAAATGTATATATATTTTTTCTTTATATTTTTTCCCCCATTTTTTTCCCTCCATTTTTTGGGGGGGTGTGTTAGAATACCATTTTGGTATTTTGTATATAGTTATTTGTTTCAAAATGTATACCTTCACCAATTTGGCCACTTGGGTACATTTGGGCTACTTGTGTGGGACACCTGGGTGACTTCATGATAAATGTCATGTAGCACACTCATTTTGGAAGTTATCATTCTGAAACTTTGTACAAGTACTGTTGCCCTCTTATGTTTTTCACTGAAATTGTCCCCATATTCATATCTGAATGTTTGTTTTATCTTGTTCATTTTATGATACAACAATTAAAAAGAAAAAACATATGTTTTTTTCATTGTATTATCTAAACCAGATCTATTGTGTTATATTCTCCTACATTCAATTCACATTTACACAAACTTCAGAGTGTTTTCTTTCAAATGGTACCAAGAATATGCATATCCTTGCTCCTGGGCCTGAGCTAGAGGCAGTTAGATTTGGGTATGTCTTCAGGCGGAAATTGAAAGAAGGAGGGGGGTAGTTATAAGCATGCCCCATTCAAGAAATTTAGAACCAGGAACAGATATAGCCCTTGGTTCTCTCCAGACCTGACTGCCCTTAACCAACACAAAAACATCCTATGGCATTCTGCATTAGCATCGAACAGCCCCCGTGATATGCAACTTTTCAGGGAAGTTGGAAACCAATATACACAGGCAGTTAGAAAAGCTAAGGCTAGCTTTTTCAAGCAGAAATTTGCTTCCTGCAACACAAACTCAAAAAGTTCTGGGACACTGTAAAGTCCATGGAGAATAAGAACACCTCCTCCCAGCTGCCCACTGCACTGAGGATAGGAAACTCTGTCACCACCAATAAATCCACTATAATTGAGAAATTCAATAAGCATTTTTCTACGGCTGGCCATGCTTTCAAACCTGGCTACCCCTACACTGGCCAACAGCACTGCAGCCCCCACAGCAACTCGCCCAACCCTTCCTCATTTCTCCTTCTCCCAAATCCAGTCAGCTGATGTTATGAAAGAGCTGCAAAATCTGTTCAACCTCTCTTTCGTGTCGTCTGAGATTCCCCAAGATTGGAAAGCAGCTGCGGTCATCCCCCTCTTCAAAGGGGGGTACACTCTTGACCCAAACTGCTACAGACCTATATCTATACTACCCTGCCTTTTTAAGGTCTTCGAAAGCCAAGTCAACAAACAGATTACCGACCATTTCGAATCCCACCGCACCTTCTCCGCTAGGCAATCTGGTTTCAGAGCTGGTCATGGGTGCACCTCAGCCACGCTCAAGGTCATAAACGATATCTTAACCGCCATCGATAAGAAACAATACTGTGCAGCCGTATTCATTGACCTGGCCAGGGCTTTCGACTCTGTCAATCACCACATCCTCATCGGCAGACTCGATAGCCTTGGTTTCTCAAATGATTGCCTCGCCTGGTTCACCAACTACTTCTCTGATAGAGTTCAGTGTGTCAAATCGGAGGGCCTATTGTCCGGGCCTATGGCAGTCTCTATGGGGGTGCCACAGGGTTCAATTCTTGGGCCGACTCTCTTCTCTGTATACATCAATGATGTTGGTCTTGCTGCTGGTGAGTCTCTGATCCACCTCTACGCAGATGACACCATTCTGTATACTTCTGGCCCTTCTTTGGACAGTGTGTTAACAACCCTCCAGACGTGCTTCAATGCCATACAACTATCCTTCCGTGGCCTCCAACTGCTCTTAAATACAATTAAAACTAAATGCATGCTATTATTGTGACCCTGGTGGCACAAAATCAAAGTCTGACTGCATGGAGATGCTTGGGAATATGGTCAATACGGGTGACCGTATTGTGGGTGTTTCAGGGAAAAGGTGTACATTTGACCTCCATCATCTAGGATGTAACAATGGTTAATAAAATCTCTCAATTTCTGCCCATT